>NW_027315856.1:30000-140813 GCF_026437365.1 Eucyclogobius newberryi | reverse complement strand
GTCTTAAATGCTGTTGTTTATGGTCTTAAATGTTGTTGGGTTTCTGGTCTTAAATGCTGTTGTTTGTGGTCTTAAATGATGTTGTTTATGGTCTTAGATGCTGTTGTTTCTGGCCTTAAATGCTGTAGTTTATGGTCTTAAATGCTGTTGTTTATGGTCTTGAATACTGTTTTTTGTGGTCTTAAATGCTGTTGTTTGTGGTCTTAAATGCTGTTGTTTGTGGTCGTAAATGTTGTTTGTGGTCTTAAATGCTGTTGTTTCTTGTCCTAAATGCTTTTGTTTCTGGTCTTAAATGATGTTGTTTCTGGTCTTAAATGCTGTTGTTTGTGGTCTTAAATGATGTAGTGTATGGTCTTAAATGCTGTTGTTTCTGGTATAAAATGCTGTTGTTTATGGTCTTAAATGCTGTTGTGTATGGTCTAAAATGCTGTTGTTTGTGGTCTTAAATGCTGTTGTTTCTGGTCTTAAATGCTGTTGTTTCTTTTCTTAAATACTGTTGTTTCTGGTCTTGAATGCTGTTGTTTCTGGTCTTAAATGCTGTTGTTTCTGGTCTTAAATGCTGTTGTTTCTGGTCTTTAATGCTGTTGTTTGTGGTCTAAAATACTGTTGTTTATGGTCTTAAATGCTGTTGTGTATGGTCTTAAATGCTGTTGTTTATGGTCTTAAATGCTGTTGTTTGTGGTCTTAAATGCTGTTGGGGATGGTCTTAAATGCTGTTGTTTCTGGTCTAAAATGCTGTTGTTCATGGTCTTAAATGCTGTTGTTTCTGGTCTAAAATGCTGTTGTCTCTGGTCTTAAATGCTGTTGTATCTGGTCTTAAATGCTGTTGTTTGTGGTCTTAAATGCTGTTGTTTGTTGTCTTAAATGCTGTTGTGTATGGTCTTAAATGCCGTTGTTTCTGGTCTAAAATGCTGTTGTTTATGGTCTTAAATGCTGTTGTGTATGGTCTTAAATGCTGTTGTTTATGGTCTTAAATGCTGTTGTTTGTGGTCTTAAATGCTGTTGTTTGTGGTCTTAAATGCTGCTATTTCTGGTCTTAAATGCTGTTGTTTCTGGTCTAAAATGCTGTTGTTCGTGGTCTTAAATGCTGTTATTTCTGGTCTTAAATGCTGTTGTTTCTAGTCTTAAATGCTGTTGTTTCTTGTCTTAAATGCTGTTGTTTGTGGTCTTAAATGCTGTTGTTTCTGGTCTTAAATGCTGTTGTTTCTGGTCTTAAATGCTGTTGTTTCTGGTCTTAAATGCTGTTGTTTCTGGTCTTAAATGCTGTTGTTTCTGGTCTTAAATGCTGTTGTTTCTGGTCTTAAATGCTGTTGTTTCTGGTCTTAAATGCTGTTGTTTGTGGTCTTAAATGCTGTTGTTTATGGTCTTAAATGCTGTTGTTTATGGTCTTAAATGCTGTTGTTTCTGGTCTTAAATGCTGTTGTTTGTGGTCTTAAATACTGTTGTTTCTGGTCTTAAATGTTGTTGTTTCTGGTCTTAAATGCTGTTTCTGGTCTTAAATGCTGTTGTTTCTGGTCTTAAATGCTGTTGTTTATGGTCTTAAATGCTGTTGTTTCTGGTCTTAAATGCTGTTGTTTCTGGTCTAAAATGCTGTTGTTTATGGTCTTAAATGCTGTTGTGTATGGTCTTAAATGCTGTTGTTTATGGTCTTAAATGCTGTTGTTTGTGGTCTTAAATGCTGTTGGGTATGGTCTTAAATGCTGTTGTTTCTGGTCTAAAATGCTGTTGTTCATGGTCTTACCTGCTGTTGTTTCTGGTCTTAAATGCTGATGTTTGTGGTCTTAAATGCTGATGTTTATGGTCTTAAATGCTGTTATTTCTGGTCTTAAATGCTCTTGTTTCTAGTCTTAAATGCTGTTGTTTCTTGTCTTAAATGCTGTTGTTTGTGGTCTTAAATGCTGAAGTTTATGGTCTTAAATGCTGTTATTTCTGGTCTTAAATGCTGTTGTTTCTGGTCTTAAATGCTGTTGTTTATGGTCTTAAATGCTGTTGTTTGTGGTCTTAAATGTTGTTTCTTGTCTTAAATGCTGTTGGGTTTCTGGTCTTAAATGCTGTTGTTTGTGGTCTTATATGCTGTTGTTTGTGGTCTTACATGCTGTTGTTTCTGGTCTTAAATGCTGTTGTTTATGGTCTTAAATGTTGTTGGGTTTCTGGTCTTAAATGCTGTTGTTTGTGGTCTTAAATGATGTTGTTTATGGTCTTAGATGCTGTTGTTTCTGGCCTTAAATGCTGTAGTTTATGGTCTTAAATGCTGTTGTTTATGGTCTTGAATACTGTTTTTTGTGGTCTTAAATGCTGTTGTTTGTGGTCTTAAATGCTGTTGTTTGTGGTCTTAAATGCTGTTGTTTCTGGTCTTAAATGCTGTTGTTTCTGGGCTTAAATGCTGTTGTTTCTGGTCTTAAATGCTGTTGTTTGTGGTCTTAAATGCTGTTGTTTGTGGTCTTAAATGCTGTTGTTTGTGGTCTTAAATGCTGTTGTTTCTGGTCTTAAATGCTGTTGTTTCTGGGCTTAAATGCTGTTGTTTGTGGTATTAAATGCTGTTGTGTATGGTCTTAAATGCTGTTGTTTCTGGTCTTAAATGCTGTTGTTTCTGGTCTAAAATGCTGTTGTTTATGGTCTTAAATGCTGTTGTGAATATTCTTAAATGCTGTTGTTTATGGTCTTAAATGCTGTTGTTTGTGGTCTTAAATGCTGTTGGGTATGGTCTTAAATGCTGTTGTTTCTGGTCTAAAATGCTGTTGTTTATGGTCTTAAATGCTGTTGTTTCTGGTCTTAAATGATGTTGTTTATGGTCTTCAATGCTGTTGTTTGTGGTCTTAAATGCTGTTGTTTCTGGTCTTAAATGCTGTAGTTTCTGGTCTCAAATGCTGTTGTTTGTGGTCTTAAATACTGTTGTTTCTGGTCTTAAATGCTGTTGTTTCTGGTCTTAAATGCTGTTGTTTCTGGTCTTAAATGCTGTTGTTTATGGTCTTAAATGCTGTTGTTTGTGGTCGTAAATGTTGTTTGTGGTCTTAAATGCTGTTGTTTCTTGTCCTAAATGCTTTTGTTTCTGGTCTTAAATGATGTTGTTTCTGGTCTTAAATGCTGTTGTTTGTGGTCTTAAATGATGTAGTGTATGGTCTTAAATGCTGTTGTTTCTGGTATAAAATGCTGTTGTTTATGGTCTTAAATGCTGTTGTGTATGGTCTAAAATGCTGTTGTTTGTGGTCTTAAATGCTGTTGTTTCTGGTCTTAAATGCTGTTGTTTCTTTTCTTAAATACTGTTGTTTCTGGTCTTGAATGCTGTTGTTTCTGGTCTTAAATGCTGTTGTTTCTGGTCTTAAATGCTGTTGTTTCTGGTCTTTAATGCTGTTGTTTGTGGTCTAAAATACTGTTGTTTATGGTCTTAAATGCTGTTGTGTATGGTCTTAAATGCTGTTGTTTATGGTCTTAAATGCTGTTGTTTGTGGTCTTAAATGCTGTTGGGGATGGTCTTAAATGCTGTTGTTTCTGGTCTAAAATGCTGTTGTTCATGGTCTTAAATGCTGTTGTTTCTGGTCTAAAATGCTGTTGTCTCTGGTCTTAAATGCTGTTGTTTCTGGTCTTAAATGCTGTTGTTTGTGGTCTTAAATGCTGTTGTTTGTTGTCTTAAATGCTGTTGTGTATGGTCTTAAATGCCGTTGTTTCTGGTCTAAAATGCTGTTGTTTATGGTCTTAAATGCTGTTGTGTATGGTCTTAAATGCTGTTGTTTATGGTCTTAAATGCTGTTGTTTGTGGTCTTAAATGCTGTTGTTTGTGGTCTTAAATGCTGCTATTTCTGGTCTTAAATGCTGTTGTTTCTGGTCTAAAATGCTGTTGTTCGTGGTCTTAAATGCTGTTATTTCTGGTCTTAAATGCTGTTGTTTCTAGTCTTAAATGCTGTTGTTTCTTGTCTTAAATGCTGTTGTTTGTGGTCTTAAATGCTGTTGTTTCTGGTCTTAAATGCTGTTGTTTCTGGTCTTAAATGCTGTTGTTTCTGGTCTTAAATGCTGTTGTTTCTGGTCTTAAATGCTGTTGTTTCTGGTCTTAAATGCTGTTGTTTCTGGTCTTAAATGCTGTTGTTTCTGGTCTTAAATGCTGTTGTTTGTGGTCTTAAATGCTGTTGTTTATGGTCTTAAATGCTGTTGTTTATGGTCTTAAATGCTGTTGTTTCTGGTCTTAAATGCTGTTGTTTGTGGTCTTAAATACTGTTGTTTCTGGTCTTAAATGTTGTTGTTTCTGGTCTTAAATGCTGTTTCTGGTCTTAAATGCTGTTGTTTCTGGTCTTAAATGCTGTTGTTTATGGTCTTAAATGCTGTTGTTTCTGGTCTTAAATGCTGTTGTTTCTGGTCTAAAATGCTGTTGTTTATGGTCTTAAATGCTGTTGTGTATGGTCTTAAATGCTGTTGTTTATGGTCTTAAATGCTGTTGTTTGTGGTCTTAAATGCTGTTGGGTATGGTCTTAAATGCTGTTGTTTCTGGTCTAAAATGCTGTTGTTCATGGTCTTACCTGCTGTTGTTTCTGGTCTTAAATGCTGATGTTTGTGGTCTTAAATGCTGATGTTTATGGTCTTAAATGCTGTTATTTCTGGTCTTAAATGCTCTTGTTTCTAGTCTTAAATGCTGTTGTTTCTTGTCTTAAATGCTGTTGTTTGTGGTCTTAAATGCTGAAGTTTATGGTCTTAAATGCTGTTATTTCTGGTCTTAAATGCTGTTGTTTCTGGTCTTAAATGCTGTTGTTTATGGTCTTAAATGCTGTTGTTTGTGGTCTTAAATGTTGTTTCTTGTCTTAAATGCTGTTGGGTTTCTGGTCTTAAATGCTGTTGTTTGTGGTCTTATATGCTGTTGTTTGTGGTCTTACATGCTGTTGTTTCTGGTCTTAAATGCTGTTGTTTATGGTCTTAAATGTTGTTGGGTTTCTGGTCTTAAATGCTGTTGTTTGTGGTCTTAAATGATGTTGTTTATGGTCTTAGATGCTGTTGTTTCTGGCCTTAAATGCTGTAGTTTATGGTCTTAAATGCTGTTGTTTATGGTCTTGAATACTGTTTTTTGTGGTCTTAAATGCTGTTGTTTGTGGTCTTAAATGCTGTTGTTTGTGGTCTTAAATGCTGTTGTTTCTGGTCTTAAATGCTGTTGTTTCTGGGCTTAAATGCTGTTGTTTCTGGTCTTAAATGCTGTTGTTTGTGGTCTTAAATGCTGTTGTTTGTGGTCTTAAATGCTGTTGTTTGTGGTCTTAAATGCTGTTGTTTCTGGGCTTAAATGCTGTTGTTTGTGGTCTTAAATACTGTTGTTTCTGGTCTTAAATGTTGTTGTTTCTGGTCTTAAATGCTGTTGTTTGTGGTCTTAAATGCTGTTGTTTGTGGTCTTAAATGCTGTTGTTTGTGGTCTTAAATGCTGTTGTTTCTGGGCTTAAATGCTGTTGTTTGTGGTCTTAAATACTGTTGTTTCTGGTCTTAAATGTTGTTGTTTCTGGTCTTAAATAATGTTTCTGGTCTTAAATGCTGTTGTTTCTGGTCTTAAATGCTGTTGTTTATGGTCTTAAATGCTGTTGTTTCTGGTCTTAAATGCTGTTGTTTGTGGTCTTAAATACTGTTGTTTATGGTCTTAAATGCTGTTGTTTGTGGTCTTAAATACTGTTTTTTCTGGTCTTAAATGCTGTTGTTTATGGGCTTAAATGCTGTTGTTTCTGGTCTAAAATGCTGTTGTTTCTGGTCTTAAATGCTGTTGTTTGTGGTCTTAAATGCTGTTGTTTATGGTCTTAAATGCTGACGTTTATGGTCTTAAATGCTGTTATTTCTGGTCTTCAATGCTGTTGTTTCTGGTCTTAAATGCTGTTGTTTCTGGTCTTAAATGCTGTTGTTTGTGGTCTTAAATGCTGTTGTTTGTGGTCTTACATGCTGTTTTTTCTGGTCTTAAATGCTGTTGTTTATGGTCTTAAATGCTGTTGGGTTTCTGGTCTTAAATGCTGTTGTTTGTGGTCTTAAATGCTGTTGTTTATGGTCTTACATGCTGTTGTTTCTGGCCTTAAATGCTGTTGTTTATGGTCTTAAATGCTGTTGTTTATGGTCTTGAATACTGTTGTTTGTGGTCTTAAATGCTGTTGTTTGTGGTCTTAAATGCTGTTGTTTCTGGTCTTAAATGCTGTTGTTTCTGGTCTTAAATGCTGTTGTTTGTGGTATTAAATGCTGTTGTGTATGGTCTTAAATGCTGTTGTTTCTGGTCTTAAATGCTGTTGTTTCTGGTCTAAAATGCTGTTGTTTATGGTCTTAAATGCTGTTGTGAATATTCTTAAATGCTGTTGTTTATGGTCTTAAATGCTGTTGTTTGTGGTCTTAAATGCTGTTGGGTATGGTCTTAAATGCTGTTGTTTCTGGTCTAAAATGCTGTTGTTTATGGTCTTAAATGCTGTTGTTTCTGGTCTTAAATGATGTTGTTTATGGTCTTCAATGCTGTTGTTTGTGGTCTTAAATGCTGTTGTTTCTGGTCTTAAATGCTGTAGTTTCTGGTCTCAAATGCTGTTGTTTGTGGTCTTAAATACTGTTGTTTCTGGTCTTAAATGCTGTTGTTTCTGGTCTTAAATGCTGTTGTTTCTGGTCTTAAATGCTGTTGTTTATGGTCTTAAATGCTGTTGTTTGTGGTCGTAAATGTTGTTTGTGGTCTTAAATGCTGTTGTTTCTTGTCCTAAATGCTTTTGTTTCTGGTCTTAAATGATGTTGTTTCTGGTCTTAAATGCTGTTGTTTGTGGTCTTAAATGCTGTAGTGTATGGTCTTAAATGCTGTTGTTTCTGGTATAAAATGCTGTTGTTTATGGTCTTAAATGCTGTTGTGTATGGTCTAAAATGCTGTTATTCATGGTCTTAAATGCTGTTGTTTCTGGTCTTAAATGCTGTTGTTTCTGGTCTAAAATGCTGACGTTTCTGGTCTTAAATGCTGTTGTTTCTGGTCTTAAATGCTGTTGTTTCTGGTCTTAAATGGTGTTGTTTGTGATCTTAAATACTGTTGTTTCTGGTCTTAAATGTTGTTGTTTCTGGTCTTAAATGCTGTTTCTGGTCTTAAATGCTGTTGTTTCTGGTCTTAAATGCTGTTGTTTATGGTCTTAAATTCTGTTGTTTCTGGTCTTAAATGCTGATGTTTATGGGCTTAAATGCTGTTGTTTCTGGTCTTAAATGCTGTTGTTTCTGGTCTTAAATGCTCTTGTTTCTGGTCTTAAATGCTGTTGTTTCTGGTCTTAAATGCTGTTGTTTGTGGTCTTAAATGTTGTTTGTGGTCTTAAATGCTGTTGTTTCTTGTCTTAAATGCTGTTGTTTCTGGTCTTAAATGCTGTTGTTTGTGGTCTTAAATGCTGTTGTTTCTGGTCTTAAATGCTGTTGTTTCTTGTCTTAAATACTGTTGTTTCTGGTCTTGAATGCTGTTGTTTCTGGTCTTAAATGCTGTTGTTTCTGGTCTTAAATGCTGTTGTTTCTGGTCTTTAATGCTGTTGTTTGTGGTCTAAAATACTGTTGTTTATGGTCTTAAATGCTGTTGTGTATGGTCTTAAATGCTGTTGTTTATGGTCTTAAATGCTGTTGTTTGTGGTCTTAAATGCTGTTGGGGATGGTCTTAAATGCTGTTGTTTCTGGTCTAAAATGCTGTTGTTCATGGTCTTAAATGCTGTTGTTTCTGGTCTAAAATGCTGTTGTCTCTGGTCTTAAATGCTGTGGTTTCTGGTCTTAAATGCTGTTGTTTGTGGTCTTAAATGCTGTTGTTTGTTGTCTTAAATGCTGTTGTGTATGGTCTTAAATGCCGTTGTTTCTGGTCTAAAATGCTGTTGTTTATGGTCTTAAATGCTGTTGTGTATGGTCTTAAATGCTGTTGTTTATGGTCTTAAATGCTGTTGTTTGTGGTCTTAAATGCTGTTGTTTGTGGTCTTAAATGCTGCTATTTCTGGTCTTAAATGCTGTTGTTTCTGGTCTAAAATGCTGTTGTTCGTGGTCTTAAATGCTGTTATTTCTGGTCTTAAATGCTGTTGTTTCTAGTCTTAAATGCTGTTGTTTCTTGTCTTAAATGCTGTTGTTTGTGGTCTTAAATGCTGTTGTTTCTGGTCTTAAATGCTGTTGTTTCTGGTCTTAAATGCTGTTGTTTCTGGTCTTAAATGCTGTTGTTTCTGGTCTTAAATGCTGTTGTTTCTGGTCTTAAATGCTGTTGTTTCTGGTCTTAAATGCTGTTGTTTCTGGTCTTAAATGCTGTTGTTTGTGGTCTTAAATGCTGTTGTTTATGGTCTTAAATGCTGTTGTTTATGGTCTTAAATGCTGTTGTTTCTGGTCTTAAATGCTGTTGTTTGTGGTCTTAAATACTGTTGTTTCTGGTCTTAAATGTTGTTGTTTCTGGTCTTAAATGCTGTTTCTGGTCTTAAATGCTGTTGTTTCTGGTCTTAAATGCTGTTGTTTATGGTCTTAAATGCTGTTGTTTCTGGTCTTAAATGCTGTTGTTTCTGGTCTAAAATGCTGTTGTTTATGGTCTTAAATGCTGTTGTGTATGGTCTTAAATGCTGTTGTTTATGGTCTTAAATGCTGTTGTTTGTGGTCTTAAATGCTGTTGGGTATGGTCTTAAATGCTGTTGTTTCTGGTCTAAAATGCTGTTGTTCATGGTCTTACCTGCTGTTGTTTCTGGTCTTAAATGCTGATGTTTGTGGTCTTAAATGCTGATGTTTATGGTCTTAAATGCTGTTATTTCTGGTCTTAAATGCTGTTGTTTCTAGTCTTAAATGCTGTTGTTTCTTGTCTTAAATGCTGTTGTTTGTGGTCTTAAATGCTGAAGTTTATGGTCTTAAATGCTGTTATTTCTGGTCTTAAATGCTGTTGTTTCTGGTCTTAAATGCTGTTGTTTATGGTCTTAAATGCTGTTGTTTGTGGTCTTAAATGTTGTTTCTTGTCTTAAATGCTGTTGGGTTTCTGGTCTTAAATGCTGTTGTTTGTGGTCTTATATGCTGTTGTTTGTGGTCTTACATGCTGTTGTTTCTGGTCTTAAATGCTGTTGTTTATGGTCTTAAATGTTGTTGGGTTTCTGGTCTTAAATGCTGTTGTTTGTGGTCTTAAATGATGTTGTTTATGGTCTTAGATGCTGTTGTTTCTGGCCTTAAATGCTGTAGTTTATGGTCTTAAATGCTGTTGTTTATGGTCTTGAATACTGTTTTTTGTGGTCTTAAATGCTGTTGTTTGTGGTCTTAAATGCTGTTGTTTGTGGTCTTAAATGCTGTTGTTTCTGGTCTTAAATGCTGTTGTTTCTGGGCTTAAATGCTGTTGTTTCTGGTCTTAGATGCTGTTGTTTGTGGTCTTAAATGCTGTTGTTTGTGGTCTTAAATGCTGTTGTTTGTGGTCTTAAATGCTGTTGTTTCTGGGCTTAAATGCTGTTGTTTGTGGTCTTAAATACTGTTGTTTCTGGTCTTAAATGTTGTTGTTTCTGGTCTTAAATGCTGTTGTTTGTGGTCTTAAATGCTGTTGTTTGTGGTCTTAAATGCTGTTGTTTGTGGTCTTAAATGCTGTTGTTTCTGGGCTTAAATGCTGTTGTTTGTGGTCTTAAATACTGTTGTTTCTGGTCTTAAATGTTGTTGTTTCTGGTCTTAAATAATGTTTCTGGTCTTAAATGCTGTTGTTTCTGGTCTTAAATGCTGTTGTTTATGGTCTTAAATGCTGTTGTTTCTGGTCTTAAATGCTGTTGTTTGTGGTCTTAAATACTGTTGTTTATGGTCTTAAATGCTGTTGTTTGTGGTCTTAAATACTGTTTTTTCTGGTCTTAAATGCTGTTGTTTATGGGCTTAAATGCTGTTGTTTCTGGTCTAAAATGCTGTTGTTTCTGGTCTTAAATGCTGTTGTTTGTGGTCTTAAATGCTGTTGTTTATGGTCTTAAATGCTGACGTTTATGGTCTTAAATGCTGTTATTTCTGGTCTTCAATGCTGTTGTTTCTGGTCTTAAATGCTGTTGTTTCTGGTCTTAAATGCTGTTGTTTGTGGTCTTAAATGCTGTTGTTTGTGGTCTTACATGCTGTTTTTTCTGGTCTTAAATGCTGTTGTTTATGGTCTTAAATGCTGTTGGGTTTCTGGTCTTAAATGCTGTTGTTTGTGGTCTTAAATGCTGTTGTTTATGGTCTTACATGCTGTTGTTTCTGGCCTTAAATGCTGTTGTTTATGGTCTTAAATGCTGTTGTTTATGGTCTTGAATACTGTTGTTTGTGGTCTTAAATGCTGTTGTTTGTGGTCTTAAATGCTGTTGTTTCTGGTCTTAAATGCTGTTGTTTCTGGTCTTAAATGCTGTTGTTTGTGGTATTAAATGCTGTTGTGTATGGTCTTAAATGCTGTTGTTTCTGGTCTTAAATGCTGTTGTTTCTGGTCTAAAATGCTGTTGTTTATGGTCTTAAATGCTGTTGTGAATATTCTTAAATGCTGTTGTTTATGGTCTTAAATGCTGTTGTTTGTGGTCTTAAATGCTGTTGGGTATGGTCTTAAATGCTGTTGTTTCTGGTCTAAAATGCTGTTGTTTATGGTCTTAAATGCTGTTGTTTCTGGTCTTAAATGATGTTGTTTATGGTCTTCAATGCTGTTGTTTGTGGTCTTAAATGCTGTTGTTTCTGGTCTTAAATGCTGTAGTTTCTGGTCTCAAATGCTGTTGTTTGTGGTCTTAAATACTGTTGTTTCTGGTCTTAAATGCTGTTGTTTCTGGTCTTAAATGCTGTTGTTTCTGGTCTTAAATGCTGTTGTTTATGGTCTTAAATGCTGTTGTTTGTGGTCGTAAATGTTGTTTGTGGTCTTAAATGCTGTTGTTTCTTGTCCTAAATGCTTTTGTTTCTGGTCTTAAATGATGTTGTTTCTGGTCTTAAATGCTGTTGTTTGTGGTCTTAAATGATGTAGTGTATGGTCTTAAATGCTGTTGTTTCTGGTATAAAATGCTGTTGTTTATGGTCTTAAATGCTGTTGTGTATGGTCTAAAATGCTGTTGTTTGTGGTCTTAAATGCTGTTGTTTCTGGTCTTAAATGCTGTTGTTTCTTTTCTTAAATACTGTTGTTTCTGGTCTTGAATGCTGTTGTTTCTGGTCTTAAATGCTGTTGTTTCTGGTCTTAAATGCTGTTGTTTCTGGTCTTTAATGCTGTTGTTTGTGGTCTAAAATACTGTTGTTTATGGTCTTAAATGCTGTTGTGTATGGTCTTAAATGCTGTTGTTTATGGTCTTAAATGCTGTTGTTTGTGGTCTTAAATGCTGTTGGGGATGGTCTTAAATGCTGTTGTTTCTGGTCTAAAATGCTGTTGTTCATGGTCTTAAATGCTGTTGTTTCTGGTCTAAAATGCTGTTGTCTCTGGTCTTAAATGCTGTTGTTTCTGGTCTTAAATGCTGTTGTTTGTGGTCTTAAATGCTGTTGTTTGTTGTCTTAAATGCTGTTGTGTATGGTCTTAAATGCCGTTGTTTCTGGTCTAAAATGCTGTTGTTTATGGTCTTAAATGCTGTTGTGTATGGTCTTAAATGCTGTTGTTTATGGTCTTAAATGCTGTTGTTTGTGGTCTTAAATGCTGTTGTTTGTGGTCTTAAATGCTGCTATTTCTGGTCTTAAATGCTGTTGTTTCTGGTCTAAAATGCTGTTGTTCGTGGTCTTAAATGCTGTTATTTCTGGTCTTAAATGCTGTTGTTTCTAGTCTTAAATGCTGTTGTTTCTTGTCTTAAATGCTGTTGTTTGTGGTCTTAAATGCTGTTGTTTGTGGTCTTAAATGCTGTTGTTTCTGGTCTTAAATGCTGTTGTTTCTGGTCTTAAATGCTGTTGTTTCTGGTCTTAAATGCTGTTGTTTCTGGTCTTAAATGCTGTTGTTTCTGGTCTTAAATGCTGTTGTTTCTGGTCTTAAATGCTGTTGTTTGTGGTCTTAAATGCTGTTGTTTATGGTCTTAAATGCTGTTGTTTCTGGTCTTAAATGCTGTTGTTTGTGGTCTTAAATACTGTTGTTTCTGGTCTTAAATGTTGTTGTTTCTGGTCTTAAATGCTGTTTCTGGTCTTAAATGCTGTTGTTTCTGGTCTTAAATGCTGTTGTTTATGGTCTTAAATGCTGTTGTTTCTGGTCTTAAATGCTGTTGTTTCTGGTCTAAAATGCTGTTGTTTATGGTCTTAAATGCTGTTGTGTATGGTCTTAAATGCTGTTGTTTATGGTCTTAAATGCTGTTGTTTGTGGTCTTAAATGCTGTTGGGTATGGTCTTAAATGCTGTTGTTTCTGGTCTAAAATGCTGTTGTTCATGGTCTTACCTGCTGTTGTTTCTGGTCTTAAATGCTGATGTTTGTGGTCTTAAATGCTGATGTTTATGGTCTTAAATGCTGTTATTTCTGGTCTTAAATGCTGTTGTTTCTAGTCTTAAATGCTGTTGTTTCTTGTCTTAAATGCTGTTGTTTGTGGTCTTAAATGCTGAAGTTTATGGTCTTAAATGCTGTTATTTCTGGTCTTAAATGCTGTTGTTTCTGGTCTTAAATGCTGTTGTTTATGGTCTTAAATGCTGTTGTTTGTGGTCTTAAATGTTGTTTCTTGTCTTAAATGCTGTTGGGTTTCTGGTCTTAAATGCTGTTGTTTGTGGTCTTATATGCTGTTGTTTGTGGTCTTACATGCTGTTGTTTCTGGTCTTAAATGCTGTTGTTTATGGTCTTAAATGTTGTTGGGTTTCTGGTCTTAAATGCTGTTGTTTGTGGTCTTAAATGATGTTGTTTATGGTCTTAGATGCTGTTGTTTCTGGCCTTAAATGCTGTAGTTTATGGTCTTAAATGCTGTTGTTTATGGTCTTGAATACTGTTTTTTGTGGTCTTAAATGCTGTTGTTTGTGGTCTTAAATGCTGTTGTTTGTGGTCTTAAATGCTGTTGTTTCTGGTCTTAAATGCTGTTGTTTCTGGGCTTAAATGCTGTTGTTTCTGGTCTTAAATGCTGTTGTTTGTGGTCTTAAATGCTGTTGTTTGTGGTCTTAAATGCTGTTGTTTGTGGTCTTAAATGCTGTTGTTTCTGGGCTTAAATGCTGTTGTTTGTGGTCTTAAATACTGTTGTTTCTGGTCTTAAATGTTGTTGTTTCTGGTCTTAAATGCTGTTGTTTGTGGTCTTAAATGCTGTTGTTTGTGGTCTTAAATGCTGTTGTTTGTGGTCTTAAATGCTGTTGTTTCTGGGCTTAAATGCTGTTGTTTGTGGTCTTAAATACTGTTGTTTCTGTTCTTAAATGTTGTTGTTTCTGGTCTTAAATAATGTTTCTGGTCTTAAATGCTGTTGTTTCTGGTCTTAAATGCTGTTGTTTATGGTCTTAAATGCTGTTGTTTCTGGTCTTAAATGCTGTTGTTTGTGGTCTTAAATACTGTTGTTTATGGTCTTAAATGCTGTTGTTTGTGGTCTTAAATACTGTTTTTTCTGGTCTTAAATGCTGTTGTTTATGGGCTTAAATGCTGTTGTTTCTGGTCTAAAATGCTGTTGTTTCTGGTCTTAAATGCTGTTGTTTGTGGTCTTAAATGCTGTTGTTTATGGTCTTAAATGCTGACGTTTATGGTCTTAAATGCTGTTATTTCTGGTCTTCAATGCTGTTTTTTCTGGTCTTAAATGCTGTTGTTTCTGGTCTTAAATGCTGTTGTTTGTGGTCTTAAATGCTGTTGTTTGTGGTCTTACATGCTGTTTTTTCTGGTCTTAAATGCTGTTGTTTATGGTCTTAAATGCTGTTGGGTTTCTGGTCTTAAATGCTGTTGTTTGTGGTCTTAAATGCTGTTGTTTATGGTCTTACATGCTGTTGTTTCTGGCCTTAAATGCTGTTGTTTATGGTCTTAAATGCTGTTGTTTATGGTCTTGAATACTGTTGTTTGTGGTCTTAAATGCTGTTGTTTGTGGTCTTAAATGCTGTTGTTTCTGGTCTTAAATGCTGTTGTTTCTGGTCTTAAATGCTGTTGTTTGTGGTATTAAATGCTGTTGTGTATGGTCTTAAATGCTGTTGTTTCTGGTCTTAAATGCTGTTGTTTCTGGTCTAAAATGCTGTTGTTTATGGTCTTAAATGCTGTTGTGAATATTCTTAAATGCTGTTGTTTATGGTCTTAAATGCTGTTGTTTGTGGTCTTAAATGCTGTTGGGTATGGTCTTAAATGCTGTTGTTTCTGGTCTAAAATGCTGTTGTTTATGGTCTTAAATGCTGTTGTTTCTGGTCTAAAATGATGTTGTTTATGGTCTTAAATGCTGTTGTTTGTGGTCTTAAATGCTGTTGTTTATGGTCTTAAATGCTGACGTTTATGGTCTTAAATGCTGTTATTTCTGGTCTTCAATGCTGTTGTTTCTGGTCTTAAATGCTGTTGTTTCTGGTCTTAAATGCTGTTGTTTGTGGTCTTAAATGCTGTTGTTTGTGGTCTTACATGCTGTTTTTTCTGGTCTTAAATGCTGTTGTTTATGGTCTTAAATGCTGTTGGGTTTCTGGTCTTAAATGCTGTTGTTTGTGGTCTTAAATGCTGTTGTTTATGGTCTTACATGCTGTTGTTTCTGGCCTTAAATGCTGTTGTTTATGGTCTTAAATGCTGTTGTTTATGGTCTTGAATACTGTTGTTTGTGGTCTTAAATGCTGTTGTTTGTGGTCTTAAATGCTGTTGTTTCTGGTCTTAAATGCTGTTGTTTCTGGTCTTAAATGCTGTTGTTTGTGGTATTAAATGCTGTTGTGTATGGTCTTAAATGCTGTTGTTTCTGGTCTTAAATGCTGTTGTTTCTGGTCTAAAATGCTGTTGTTTATGGTCTTAAATGCTGTTGTGAATATTCTTAAATGCTGTTGTTTATGGTCTTAAATGCTGTTGTTTGTGGTCTTAAATGCTGTTGGGTATGGTCTTAAATGCTGTTGTTTCTGGTCTAAAATGCTGTTGTTTATGGTCTTAAATGCTGTTGTTTCTGGTCTTAAATGATGTTGTTTATGGTCTTCAATGCTGTTGTTTGTGGTCTTAAATGCTGTTGTTTCTGGTCTTAAATGCTGTAGTTTCTGGTCTCAAATGCTGTTGTTTGTGGTCTTAAATACTGTTGTTTCTGGTCTTAAATGCTGTTGTTTCTGGTCTTAAATGCTGTTGTTTCTGGTCTTAAATGCTGTTGTTTATGGTCTTAAATGCTGTTGTTTGTGGTCGTAAATGTTGTTTGTGGTCTTAAATGCTGTTGTTTCTTGTCCTAAATGCTTTTGTTTCTGGTCTTAAATGATGTTGTTTCTGGTCTTAAATGCTGTTGTTTGTGGTCTTAAATGCTGTAGTGTATGGTCTTAAATGCTGTTGTTTCTGGTATAAAATGCTGTTGTTTATGGTCTTAAATGCTGTTGTGTATGGTCTAAAATGCTGTTGTTTGTGGTCTTAAATGCTGTTGTTTCTGGTCTTAAATGCTGTTGTTTCTTGTCTTAAATACTGTTGTTTCTGGTCTTGAATGCTGTTGTTTCTGGTCTTAAATGCTGTTGTTTCTGGTCTTAAATGCTGTTGTTTCTGGTCTTTAATGCTGTTGTTTGTGGTCTAAAATACTGTTGTTTATGGTCTTAAATGCTGTTGTGTATGGTCTTAAATGCTGTTGTTTATGGTCTTAAATGCTGTTGTTTGTGGTCTTAAATGCTGTTGGGGATGGTCTTAAATGCTGTTGTTTCTGGTCTAAAATGCTGTTGTTCATGGTCTTAAATGCTGTTGTTTCTGGTCTAAAATGCTGTTGTCTCTGGTCTTAAATGCTGTTGTTTCTGGTCTTAAATGCTGTTGTTTGTGGTCTTAAATGCTGTTGTTTGTTGTCTTAAATGCTGTTGTGTATGGTCTTAAATGCCGTTGTTTCTGGTCTAAAATGCTGTTGTTTATGGTCTTAAATGCTGTTGTGTATGGTCTTAAATGCTGTTGTTTATGGTCTTAAATGCTGTTGTTTGTGGTCTTAAATGCTGTTGTTTGTGGTCTTAAATGCTGCTATTTCTGGTCTTAAATGCTGTTGTTTCTGGTCTAAAATGCTGTTGTTCGTGGTCTTAAATGCTGTTATTTCTGGTCTTAAATGCTGTTGTTTCTAGTCTTAAATGCTGTTGTTTCTTGTCTTAAATGCTGTTGTTTGTGGTCTTAAATGCTGTTGTTTCTGGTCTTAAATGCTGTTGTTTCTGGTCTTAAATGCTGTTGTTTCTGGTCTTAAATGCTGTTGTTTCTGGTCTTAAATGCTGTTGTTTCTGGTCTTAAATGCTGTTGTTTCTGGTCTTAAATGCTGTTGTTTCTGGTCTTAAATGCTGTTGTTTGTGGTCTTAAATGCTGTTGTTTATGGTCTTAAATGCTGTTGTTTATGGTCTTAAATGCTGTTGTTTCTGGTCTTAAATGCTGTTGTTTGTGGTCTTAAATACTGTTGTTTCTGGTCTTAAATGTTGTTGTTTCTGGTCTTAAATGCTGTTTCTGGTCTTAAATGCTGTTGTTTCTGGTCTTAAATGCTGTTGTTTATGGTCTTAAATGCTGTTGTTTCTGGTCTTAAATGCTGTTGTTTCTGGTCTAAAATGCTGTTGTTTATGGTCTTAAATGCTGTTGTGTATGGTCTTAAATGCTGTTGTTTATGGTCTTAAATGCTGTTGTTTGTGGTCTTAAATGCTGTTGGGTATGGTCTTAAATGCTGTTGTTTCTGGTCTAAAATGCTGTTGTTCATGGTCTTACCTGCTGTTGTTTCTGGTCTTAAATGCTGATGTTTGTGGTCTTAAATGCTGATGTTTATGGTCTTAAATGCTGTTATTTCTGGTCTTAAATGCTGTTGTTTCTAGTCTTAAATGCTGTTGTTTCTGGCCTTAAATGCTGTTGTTTATGGTCTTAAATGCTGTTGTTTATGGTCTTGAATACTGTTGTTTGTGGTCTTAAATGCTGTTGTTTGTGGTCTTAAATGCTGTTGTTTCTGGTCTTAAATGCTGTTGTTTCTGGTCTTAAATGCTGTTGTTTGTGGTATTAAATGCTGTTGTGTATGGTCTTAAATGCTGTTGTTTCTGGTCTTAAATGCTGTTGTTTCTGGTCTAAAATGCTGTTGTTTATGGTCTTAAATGCTGTTGTGAATATTCTTAAATGCTGTTGTTTATGGTCTTAAATGCTGTTGTTTGTGGTCTTAAATGCTGTTGGGTATGGTCTTAAATGCTGTTGTTTCTGGTCTAAAATGCTGTTGTTTATGGTCTTAAATGCTGTTGTTTCTGGTCTTAAATGATGTTGTTTATGGTCTTCAATGCTGTTGTTTGTGGTCTTAAATGCTGTTGTTTCTGGTCTTAAATGCTGTAGTTTCTGGTCTCAAATGCTGTTGTTTGTGGTCTTAAATACTGTTGTTTCTGGTCTTAAATGCTGTTGTTTCTGGTCTTAAATGCTGTTGTTTCTGGTCTTAAATGCTGTTGTTTATGGTCTTAAATGCTGTTGTTTGTGGTCGTAAATGTTGTTTGTGGTCTTAAATGCTGTTGTTTCTTGTCCTAAATGCTTTTGTTTCTGGTCTTAAATGATGTTGTTTCTGGTCTTAAATGCTGTTGTTTGTGGTCTTAAATGCTGTAGTGTATGGTCTTAAATGCTGTTGTTTCTGGTATAAAATGCTGTTGTTTATGGTCTTAAATGCTGTTGTGTATGGTCTAAAATGCTGTTGTTTGTGGTCTTAAATGCTGTTGTTTCTGGTCTTAAATGCTGTTGTTTCTTGTCTTAAATACTGTTGTTTCTGGTCTTGAATGCTGTTGTTTCTGGTCTTAAATGCTGTTGTTTCTGGTCTTAAATGCTGTTGTTTCTGGTCTTTAATGCTGTTGTTTGTGGTCTAAAATACTGTTGTTTATGGTCTTAAATGCTGTTGTGTATGGTCTTAAATGCTGTTGTTTATGGTCTTAAATGCTGTTGTTTGTGGTCTTAAATGCTGTTGGGGATGGTCTTAAATGCTGTTGTTTCTGGTCTAAAATGCTGTTGTTCATGGTCTTAAATGCTGTTGTTTCTGGTCTAAAATGCTGTTGTCTCTGGTCTTAAATGCTGTTGTTTCTGGTCTTAAATGCTGTTGTTTGTGGTCTTAAATGCTGTTGTTTGTTGTCTTAAATGCTGTTGTGTATGGTCTTAAATGCCGTTGTTTCTGGTCTAAAATGCTGTTGTTTATGGTCTTAAATGCTGTTGTGTATGGTCTTAAATGCTGTTGTTTATGGTCTTAAATGCTGTTGTTTGTGGTCTTAAATGCTGTTGTTTGTGGTCTTAAATGCTGCTATTTCTGGTCTTAAATGCTGTTGTTTCTGGTCTAAAATGCTGTTGTTCGTGGTCTTAAATGCTGTTATTTCTGGTCTTAAATGCTGTTGTTTCTAGTCTTAAATGCTGTTGTTTCTTGTCTTAAATGCTGTTGTTTGTGGTCTTAAATGCTGTTGTTTCTGGTCTTAAATGCTGTTGTTTCTGGTCTTAAATGCTGTTGTTTCTGGTCTTAAATGCTGTTGTTTCTGGTCTTAAATGCTGTTGTTTCTGGTCTTAAATGCTGTTGTTTCTGGTCTTAAATGCTGTTGTTTCTGGTCTTAAATGCTGTTGTTTGTGGTCTTAAATGCTGTTGTTTATGGTCTTAAATGCTGTTGTTTATGGTCTTAAATGCTGTTGTTTCTGGTCTTAAATGCTGTTGTTTGTGGTCTTAAATACTGTTGTTTCTGGTCTTAAATGTTGTTGTTTCTGGTCTTAAATGCTGTTTCTGGTCTTAAATGCTGTTGTTTCTGGTCTTAAATGCTGTTGTTTATGGTCTTAAATGCTGTTGTTTCTGGTCTTAAATGCTGTTGTTTCTGGTCTAAAATGCTGTTGTTTATGGTCTTAAATGCTGTTGTGTATGGTCTTAAATGCTGTTGTTTATGGTCTTAAATGCTGTTGTTTGTGGTCTTAAATGCTGTTGGGTATGGTCTTAAATGCTGTTGTTTCTGGTCTAAAATGCTGTTGTTCATGGTCTTACCTGCTGTTGTTTCTGGTCTTAAATGCTGATGTTTGTGGTCTTAAATGCTGATGTTTATGGTCTTAAATGCTGTTATTTCTGGTCTTAAATGCTGTTGTTTCTAGTCTTAAATGCTGTTGTTTCTTGTCTTAAATGCTGTTGTTTGTGGTCTTAAATGCTGAAGTTTATGGTCTTAAATGCTGTTATTTCTGGTCTTAAATGCTGTTGTTTCTGGTCTTAAATGCTGTTGTTTATGGTCTTAAATGCTGTTGTTTGTGGTCTTAAATGTTGTTTCTTGTCTTAAATGCTGTTGGGTTTCTGGTCTTAAATGCTGTTGTTTGTGGTCTTATATGCTGTTGTTTGTGGTCTTACATGCTGTTGTTTCTGGTCTTAAATGCTGTTGTTTATGGTCTTAAATGTTGTTGGGTTTCTGGTCTTAAATGCTGTTGTTTGTGGTCTTAAATGATGTTGTTTATGGTCTTAGATGCTGTTGTTTCTGGCCTTAAATGCTGTAGTTTATGGTCTTAAATGCTGTTGTTTATGGTCTTGAATACTGTTTTTTGTGGTCTTAAATGCTGTTGTTTGTGGTCTTAAATGCTGTTGTTTGTGGTCTTAAATGCTGTTGTTTCTGGTCTTAAATGCTGTTGTTTCTGGGCTTAAATGCTGTTGTTTCTGGTCTTAAATGCTGTTGTTTGTGGTCTTAAATGCTGTTGTTTGTGGTCTTAAATGCTGTTGTTTGTGGTCTTAAATGCTGTTGTTTCTGGGCTTAAATGCTGTTGTTTGTGGTCTTAAATACTGTTGTTTCTGGTCTTAAATGTTGTTGTTTCTGGTCTTAAATGCTGTTGTTTGTGGTCTTAAATGCTGTTGTTTGTGGTCTTAAATGCTGTTGTTTGTGGTCTTAAATGCTGTTGTTTCTGGGCTTAAATGCTGTTGTTTGTGGTCTTAAATACTGTTGTTTCTGGTCTTAAATGTTGTTGTTTCTGGTCTTAAATAATGTTTCTGGTCTTAAATGCTGTTGTTTCTGGTCTTAAATGCTGTTGTTTATGGTCTTAAATGCTGTTGTTTCTGGTCTTAAATGCTGTTGTTTGTGGTCTTAAATACTGTTGTTTATGGTCTTAAATGCTGTTGTTTGTGGTCTTAAATACTGTTTTTTCTGGTCTTAAATGCTGTTGTTTATGGGCTTAAATGCTGTTGTTTCTGGTCTAAAATGCTGTTGTTTCTGGTCTTAAATGCTGTTGTTTGTGGTCTTAAATGCTGTTGTTTATGGTCTTAAATGCTGACGTTTATGGTCTTAAATGCTGTTATTTCTGGTCTTCAATGCTGTTTTTTCTGGTCTTAAATGCTGTTGTTTCTGGTCTTAAATGCTGTTGTTTGTGGTCTTAAATGCTGTTGTTTGTGGTCTTACATGCTGTTTTTTCTGGTCTTAAATGCTGTTGTTTATGGTCTTAAATGCTGTTGGGTTTCTGGTCTTAAATGCTGTTGTTTGTGGTCTTAAATGCTGTTGTTTATGGTCTTACATGCTGTTGTTTCTGGCCTTAAATGCTGTTGTTTATGGTCTTAAATGCTGTTGTTTATGGTCTTGAATACTGTTGTTTGTGGTCTTAAATGCTGTTGTTTGTGGTCTTAAATGCTGTTGTTTCTGGTCTTAAATGCTGTTGTTTCTGGTCTTAAATGCTGTTGTTTGTGGTATTAAATGCTGTTGTGTATGGTCTTAAATGCTGTTGTTTCTGGTCTTAAATGCTGTTGTTTCTGGTCTAAAATGCTGTTGTTTATGGTCTTAAATGCTGTTGTGAATATTCTTAAATGCTGTTGTTTATGGTCTTAAATGCTGTTGTTTGTGGTCTTAAATGCTGTTGGGTATGGTCTTAAATGCTGTTGTTTCTGGTCTAAAATGCTGTTGTTTATGGTCTTAAATGCTGTTGTTTCTGGTCTTAAATGATGTTGTTTATGGTCTTCAATGCTGTTGTTTGTGGTCTTAAATGCTGTTGTTTCTGGTCTTAAATGCTGTAGTTTCTGGTCTCAAATGCTGTTGTTTGTGGTCTTAAATACTGTTGTTTCTGGTCTTAAATGCTGTTGTTTCTGGTCTTAAATGCTGTTGTTTCTGGTCTTAAATGCTGTTGTTTATGGTCTTAAATGCTGTTGTTTGTGGTCGTAAATGTTGTTTGTGGTCTTAAATGCTGTTGTTTCTTGTCCTAAATGCTTTTGTTTCTGGTCTTAAATGATGTTGTTTCTGGTCTTAAATGCTGTTGTTTGTGGTCTTAAATGCTGTAGTGTATGGTCTTAAATGCTGTTGTTTCTGGTATAAAATGCTGTTGTTTATGGTCTTAAATGCTGTTGTGTATGGTCTAAAATGCTGTTATTCATGGTCTTAAATGCTGTTGTTTCTGGTCTTAAATGCTGTTGTTTCTGGTCTAAAATGCTGACGTTTCTGGTCTTAAATGCTGTTGTTTCTGGTCTTAAATGCTGTTGTTTCTGGTCTTACATGGTGTTGTTTGTGATCTTAAATACTGTTGTTTCTGGTCTTAAATGTTGTTGTTTCTGGTCTTAAATGCTGTTTCTGGTCTTAAATGCTGTTGTTTCTGGTCTTAAATGCTGTTTCTGGTCTTAAATGCTGATGTTTATGGGCTTAAATGCTGTTGTTTCTGGTCTTAAATGCTGTTGTTTCTGGTCTTAAATGCTGTTGTTTCTGGTCTTAAATGCTGTTGTTTCTGGTCTTAAATGCTGTTGTTTGTGGTCTTAAATGTTGTTTGTGGTCTTAAATGCTGTTGTTTCTTGTCTTAAATGCTGTTATTTCTGGTCTTAAATGCTGTTGTTTGTGGTCTTAAATGCTGTTGTTTCTGGTCTTAAATGCTGTTGTTTCTTGTCTTAAATACTGTTGTTTCTGGTCTTGAATGCTGTTGTTTCTGGTCTTAAATGCTGTTGTTTCTGGTCTTAAATGCTGTTGTTTCTGGTCTTTAATGCTGTTGTTTGTGGTCTAAAATACTGTTGTTTATGGTCTTAAATGCTGTTGTGTATGGTCTTAAATGCTGTTGGTTATGGTCTTAAATGCTGTTGTTTGTGGTCTTAAATGCTGTTGGGGATGGTCTTAAATGCTGTTGTTTCTGGTCTAAAATGCTGTTGTTCATGGTCTTAAATGCTGTTGTTTCTGGTCTAAAATGCTGTTGTCTCTGGTCTTAAATGCTGTTGTTTCTGGTCTTAAATGCTGTTGTTTGTGGTCTTAAATGCTGTTGTTTGTTGTCTTAAATGCCGTTGTTTCTGGTCTAAAATGCTGTTGTTTATGGTCTTAAATGCTGTTGTGTATGGTCTTAAATGCTGTTGTTTATGGTCTTAAATGCTGTTGTTTGTGGTCTTAAATGCTGTTGTTTGTGGTCTTAAATGCTGCTATTTCTGGTCTTAAATGCTGTTGTTTCTGGTCTAAAATGCTGTTGTTCGTGGTCTTAAATGCTGTTGTTTCTGGTCTTAAATGCTGTTGTTTATGGTCTTAAATGCTGTTGTTTGTGGTCTTAAATGTTGTTTGTGGTCTTAAATGCTGTTGTTAATTGTCTTAAATGATGTTGTTTCTGGTCTTAAATGCTGTTGTTTCTGGTCTTAAATGCTGTTGTTTCTGGTCTCAAATGCTGTTGTTTGTGGTCTTAAATACTGTTGTTTCTGGTCTTAAATGCTGTTGTTTCTGGTCTTAAATGCTGTTATTTCTGGTCTTAAAGGCTGTTGTTTCTGGTCTTAAATGCTGTTGTTTCTGGTCTTAAATGCTGATGTTTATGGTCTTAAATGCTGTTGTTTCTGGTCTTAAATGCTGTTGTTTCTGGTCTAAAATGCTGTTGTTTGTGGTCTTAAATGCTGTTGTGTATGGTCTTAAATGCTGTTGTTTATGGTCTTAAATGCTGTTGTTTGTGGTCTTAAATGCTGTTGGGTATGGTCTTAAATGCTGTTGTTTCTGGTCTAAAATTCTGTTGTTTATGGTCTTAAATGCTGTTGTTTCTGGTCTTAAATGATGTTGTTTATGGTCTTCAATGCTGTTGTTTGTGGTCTTAAATGCTGTTGTTTCTGGTCTTAAATGCTGTTGTTTCTGGTCTCAAATGCTGTTGTTTGTGGTCTTAAATACTGTTGTTTCTGGTCTTAAATGCTGTTGTTTCTGGTCTTAAATGCTGTTGTTTCTGGTCTTATATGCTGTTGTTTATGGTCTTAAATGCTGTTGTTTGTGGTCGTAAATGTTGTTTGTGGTCTTAAATGCTGTTGTTTCTTGTCTTAAATGCTTTTGTTTCTGGTCTTAAATGCTGTTGTTTCTGGTCTTAAATGCTGTTGTTTGTGGTCTTAAATGCTGTAGTGTATGATCTTAAATGCTGTTGTTTCTGGTATAAAATGCTGTTGTTTATGGTCTTAAATGCTGTTGTGTATGGTCTTAAATGCTGTTGTTTATGGTCTTAAATGCTGTTGTTTGTGGTCTTAAATGCTGTTGGGTATGGTCTTAAATGCTGTTGTTTCTGGTCTAAAATGCTGTTATTCATGGTCTTAAATGCTGTTGTTTCTGGTCTTAAATGCTGTTGTTTCTGGTCTAAAATGCTGTTGTTTATGGTCTTAAATGCTGTTGTTTCTGGTCTTAAATGCTGATGTTTATGGTCTTAAATGCTGTTGTTTCTGGTCTTAAATGCTGCTATTTCTGGTCTTAAATGCTGACGTTTCTGGTCTTAAATGCTGTTGTTTCTGGTCTTAAATACTGTTGTTTCTGGTCTTAAATGTTGTTGTTTCTGGTCTTAAATGCTGTTTCTGGTCTTAAATGCTGTTGTTTCTGGTCTTAAATGCTGTTGTTTATGGTCTTAAATGCTGTTGTTTCTGGTCTTAAATGCTGATGTTTATGGGCTTAAATGCTGTTGTTTCTGGTCTAAAATGCTGTTGTTCATGGTCTTAAATGCTGTTGTTTCTGGTCTAAAATGCTGTTGTCTCTGGTCTTAAATGCTGTTGTTTCTGGTCTTAAATGCTGTTGTTTGTGGTCTTAAATGCTGTTGTTTGTTGTCTTAAATGCTGTTGTGTATGGTCTTAAATGCCGTTGTTTCTGGTCTAAAATGCTGTTGTTTATGGTCTTAAATGCTGTTGTGTATGGTCTTAAATGCTGTTGTTTATGGTCTTAAATGCTGTTGTTTGTGGTCTTAAATGCTGTTGTTTCTGGTCTTAAATGCTGCTATTTCTGGTCTTAAATGCTGTTGTTTCTGGTCTAAAATGCTGTTGTTCGTGGTCTTAAATGCTGTTGTTTCTGGTCTTAAATGCTGTTGTTTATGGTCTTAAATGCTGTTGTTTGTGGTCTTAAATGTTGTTTGTGGTCTTAAATGCTGTTGTTAATTGTCTTAAATGATGTTGTTTCTGGTCTTAAATGCTGTTGTTTCTGGTCTTAAATGCTGTTGTTTCTGGTCTCAAATGCTGTTGTTTGTGGTCTTAAATACTGTTGTTTCTGGTCTTAAATGCTGTTGTTTCTGGTCTTAAATGCTGTTATTTCTGGTCTTAAAGGCTGTTGTTTCTGGTCTTAAATGCTGTTGTTTCTGGTCTTAAATGCTGATGTTTATGGTCTTAAATGCTGTTGTTTCTGGTCTTAAATGCTGTTGTTTCTGGTCTAAAATGCTGTTGTTTGTGGTCTTAAATGCTGTTGTGTATGGTCTTAAATGCTGTTGTTTATGGTCTTAAATGCTGTTGTTTGTGGTCTTAAATGCTGTTGGGTATGGTCTTAAATGCTGTTGTTTCTGGTCTAAAATTATGTTGTTTATGGTCTTAAATGCTGTTGTTTCTGGTCTTAAATGATGTTGTTTATGGTCTTCAATGCTGTTGTTTGTGGTCTTAAATGCTGTTGTTTCTGGTCTTAAATGCTGTTGTTTCTGGTCTCAAATGCTGTTGTTTGTGGTCTTAAATACTGTTGTTTCTGGTCTTAAATGCTGTTGTTTCTGGTCTTAAATGCTGTTGTTTCTGGTCTTATATGCTGTTGTTTATGGTCTTAAATGCTGTTGTTTGTGGTCGTAAATGTTGTTTGTGGTCTTAAATGCTGTTGTTTCTTGTCTTAAATGCTGTAGTGTATGGTCTTAAATGCTGTTGTTTCTGGTATAAAATGCTGTTGTTTATGGTCTTAAATGCTGTTGTGTATGGTCTTAAATGCTGTTGTTTATGGTCTTAAATGCTGTTGTTTGTGGTCTTAAATGCTGTTGTTTATGGTCTTAAATGCTGTTGTTTCTGGTCTAAAATGCTGTTATTCATGGTCTTAAATGCTGTTGTTTCTGGTCTTAAATGCTGTTGTTTCTGGTCTAAAATGCTGTTGTTTATGGTCTTAAATGCTGTTGTTTCTGGTCTTAAATGCTGATGTTTATGGTCTTAAATGCTGTTGTTTCTGGTCTTAAATGCTGCTATTTCTGGTCTTAAATGCTGACGTTTCTGGTCTTAAATGCTGTTGTTTCTGGTCTTAAATACTGTTGTTTCTGGTCTTAAATGTTGTTGTTTCTGGTCTTAAATGCTGTTTCTGGTCTTAAATGCTGTTGTTTCTGGTCTTAAATGCTGTTGTTTATGGTCTTAAATGCTGTTGTTTCTGGTCTTAAATGCTGATGTTTATGGGCTTAAATGCTGTTGTTTCTGGTCTTAAATGCTGTTGTTTCTGGTCTTAAATGCTGTTATTTCTGGTCTTAAAGGCTGTTGTTTCTGGTCTTAAATGCTGTTGTTTCTGGTCTTAAATGCTGATGTTTATGGTCTTAAATGCTGTTGTTTCTGGTCTTAAATGCTGTTGTTTCTGGTCTAAAATGCTGTTGTTTGTGGTATTAAATGCTGTTGTGTATGGTCTCAAATGCTGTTGTTTCTGGTCTAAAATGCTGTTGTTTATGGTCTTAAATGCTGTTGTGTATGGTCTTAAATGCTGTTGTTTATGGTCTTAAATGCTGTTGTTTGTGGTCTTAAATGCTGTTGGGTATGGTCTTAAATGCTGTTGTTTCTGGTCTAAAATTCTGTTGTTTATGGTCTTAAATGCTGTTTTTTTCTGGTCTTAAATGATGTTGTTTATGGTCTTCAATGCTGTTGTTTGTGGTCTTAAATGCTGTTGTTTCTGGTCTTAAATGCTGTTGTTTCTGGTCTCAAATGCTGTTGTTTGTGGTCTTAAATACTGTTGTTTCTGGTCTTAAATGCTGTTGTTTCTGGTCTTAAATGCTGTTGTTTCTGGTCTTAAATGCTGTTGTTTCTGGTATAAAATGCTGTTGTTTATGGTCTTAAATGCTGTTGTGTATGGTCTTAAATGCTGTTGTTTATGGTCTTAAATGCTGTTGTTTGTGGTCTTAAATGTTGTTTGTGGTCTTAAATGCTGTTGTTAATTGTCTTAAATGATGTTGTTTCTGGTCTTAAATGCTGTTGTTTCTGGTCTTAAATGCTGTTGTTTCTGGTCTCAAATGCTGTTGTTTGTGGTCTTAAATACTGTTGTTTCTGGTCTTAAATGCTGTTGTTTCTGGTCTTAAATGCTGTTATTTCTGGTCTTAAAGGCTGTTGTTTCTGGTCTTAAATGCTGTTGTTTCTGGTCTTAAATGCTGATGTTTATGGTCTTAAATGCTGTTGTTTCTGGTCTTAAATGCTGTTGTTTCTGGTCTAAAATGCTGTTGTTTGTGGTCTTAAATGATGTTGTGTATGGTCTTAAATGCTGTTGTTTATGGTCTTAAATGCTGTTGTTTGTGGTCTTAAATGCTGTTGGGTATGGTCTTAAATGCTGTTGTTTCTGGTCTAAAATTATGTTGTTTATGGTCTTAAATGCTGTTGTTTCTGGTCTTAAATGATGTTGTTTATGGTCTTCAATGCTGTTGTTTGTGGTCTTAAATGCTGTTGTTTCTGGTCTTAAATGCTGTTGTTTCTGGTCTCAAATGCTGTTGTTTGTGGTCTTAAATACTGTTGTTTCTGGTCTTAAATGCTGTTGTTTCTGGTCTTAAATGCTGTTGTTTCTGGTCTTATATGCTGTTGTTTATGGTCTTAAATGCTGTTGTTTGTGGTCGTAAATGTTGTTTGTGGTCTTAAATGCTGTTGTTTCTTGTCTTAAATGCTGTAGTGTATGGTCTTAAATGCTGTTGTTTCTGGTATAAAATGCTGTTGTTTATGGTCTTAAATGCTGTTGTGTATGGTCTTAAATGCTGTTGTTTATGGTCTTAAATGCTGTTGTTTGTGGTCTTAAATGCTGTTGTTTATGGTCTTAAATGCTGTTGTTTCTGGTCTAAAATGCTGTTATTCATGGTCTTAAATGCTGTTGTTTCTGGTCTTAAATGCTGTTGTTTCTGGTCTAAAATGCTGTTGTTTATGGTCTTAAATGCTGTTGTTTCTGGTCTTAAATGCTGATGTTTATGGTCTTAAATGCTGTTGTTTCTGGTCTTAAATGCTGCTATTTCTGGTCTTAAATGCTGACGTTTCTGGTCTTAAATGCTGTTGTTTCTGGTCTTAAATACTGTTGTTTCTGGTCTTAAATGTTGTTGTTTCTGGTCTTAAATGCTGTTTCTGGTCTTAAATGCTGTTGTTTCTGGTCTTAAATGCTGTTGTTTATGGTCTTAAATGCTGTTGTTTCTGGTTTTAAATGCTGATGTTTATGGGCTTAAATGCTGTTGTTTCTGGTCTTAAATGCTGTTGTTTCTGGTCTTAAATGCTGTTATTTCTGGTCTTAAAGGCTGTTGTTTCTGGTCTTAAATGCTGTTGTTTCTGGTCTTAAATGCTGATGTTTATGGTCTTAAATGCTGTTGTTTCTGGTCTTAAATGCTGTTGTTTCTGGTCTAAAATGCTGTTGTTTGTGGTATTAAATGCTGTTGTGTATGGTCTCAAATGCTGTTGTTTCTGGTCTAAAATGCTGTTGTTTATGGTCTTAAATGCTGTTGTGTATGGTCTTAAATGCTGTTGTTTATGGTCTTAAATGCTGTTGTTTGTGGTCTTAAATGCTGTTGGGTATGGTCTTAAATGCTGTTGTTTCTGGTCTAAAATTCTGTTGTTTATGGTCTTAAATGCTGTTTTTTTCTGGTCTTAAATGATGTTGTTTATGGTCTTCAATGCTGTTGTTTGTGGTCTTAAATGCTGTTGTTTCTGGTCTTAAATGCTGTTGTTTCTGGTCTCAAATGCTGTTGTTTGTGGTCTTAAATACTGTTGTTTCTGGTCTTAAATGCTGTTGTTTCTGGTCTTAAATGCTGTTGTTTCTGGTCTTAAATGCTGTTGTTTCTGGTATAAAATGCTGTTGTTTATGGTCTTAAATGCTGTTGTGTATGGTCTTAAATGCTGTTGTTTATGGTCTTAAATGCTGTTGTTTGTGGTCTTAAATGCTGTTGGGTATGGTCTTAAATGCTGTTGTTTCTGGTCTAAAATGCTGTTATTCATGGTCTTAAATGCTGTTGTTTCTGGTCTAAAATGCTGTTGTTTATGGTCTTAAATGCTGTTGTTTCTGGTCTTAAATGCTGATGTTTATGGTCTTAAATGCTGTTGTTTCTGGTCTTAAATGCTGCTATTTCTGGTCTTAAATGCTGACGTTTCTGGTCTTAAATGCTGTTGTTTCTTGTCTTAAATGCTGGTGTTTCTGGTCTTAAATGCTGTTGTTTGTGATCTTAAATACTGTTGTTTCTGGTCTTAAATGTTGTTGTTTCTGGTCTTAAATGCTGTTTCTGGTCTTAAATGCTGTTGTTTCTGGTCTTAAATGCTGTTGTTTATGGTCTTAAATGCTGTTGTTTCTGGTCTTAAATGCTGATGTTTATGGGCTTAAATGCTGTTGTTTCTGGTCTTAAATGCTGTTGTTTCTGGTCTTAAATGCTGTTGTTTCTGGTCTTAAATGCTGTTGTTTGTGGTCTTAAATGTTGTTTGTGGTCTTAAATGCTGTTGTTTCTTGTCTTAAATGCTGTTGTTTCTGGTCTTAAATGCTGTTGTTTGTGGTCTTAAGTGCTGTTGTTTCTGGTCTTAAATGCTGTTGTTTCTGGTCTTAAATGCTGTTGTTTGTGGTATTAAATGTTGTTGTGTATTCTTAAATGCTGTTGTTTATGGTCTTAAATGCTGTTGTTTGTGGTCTTAAATGCTGTTGGGTATGGTCTTCAATGCTGTTGTTTCTGGTCTAAAATGCTGTTGTTCATGGTCTAAAATGCTGTTGTCTATGGTCTTAAATGCTGTTGTTTCTGGTCTTAAATGCTGTTGTTTGTGGTCTTAAATGCTGTTGTTTGTTGTCTTAAATGCTGTTGTGTATGGTCTTAAATGCTGTTGTTTCTGGTCTAAAATGCTGTTGTTTATGGTCTTAAATGCTGTTGTGTATGGTCTTAAATGCTGTTGTTAATGGTCTTAAATGCTGTTGTTTGTGGTCTTAAATGCTGTTGGCTATGGTCTTAAATGCTGTTGTTTCTGGTCTAAAATGCTGTTGTTCGTGGTCTTAAATGCTGTTGTTTCTGGTCTTAAATGCTGTTGTTTATGGTCTTAAATGCTGTTGTTTGTGGTCTTAAATGCTGTTGTTTCTGGTCTTAAATGCTGTTGTTTATAGTCTTAAATGCTGTTGTTTGTGGTCTTAAATGTTGTTTGTGGTCTTAAATGCTGTTGTTAATTGTCTTAAATGCTGTTGTTTGTGGTCTTAAATGCTGTTGTTAATTGTCTTAAATGCTGTTGTTTCTGGTCTTAAATGCTGTTGTTTGTGGTCTTAAATGCTGTTGTTTTTGGACTTACATGCTGTTGTTTCTGGTCTTAAATGCTGTTGTTTCTGGTCTTAAATTCTGTTGTTTCTGGTCTTAAATGCTGATGTTTATGGTCTTAAAAGCTGTTGTTTCTGGTCTTAAATGCTGTTATTTCTGGTCTTAAAGGCTGTTGTTTCTGGTCTTAAATGCTGTTGTTTCTGGTCTTAAATACTGATGTTTATGGTCTTAAATGCTGTTGTTTCTGGTCTTAAATGCTGTTGTTTCTGGTCTTAAATGCTGTTGTTTCTGGTCTTAAATGCTGTTGTTTGTGGTATTAAATGGTGTTGTGTATGGTCTTAAATGCTGTTGTTTCTGGTCTAAAATGCTGTTGTTTATGGTCTTAAATGCTGTTGTTTCTGGTCTTAAATGCTGTTGTTTATGGTCTTAAATGCTGTTGTTTGTGGTCGTAAATGTTGTTTGTGGTCTTAAATGCTGTTGTTTCTTGTCTTAAATGCTTTTGTTTCTGGTCTTAAATGCTGTTGTTTATGGTCTTAAATGCTGTTGTTTATGGTCTTGAATGCTGTTGTTTGTGGTCTTAAATGCTGTTGTTTGTGGTCTTAAATGCTGTTGTTTCTGGTCTTAAATGCTAATGTTTATGGTCTTAAATGCTGTTGTTTCTGGTCTAAAATGCTGTTGTTTCTGGTCTTAAATGCTGTTGTTTCTGGTCTTAAATGCTGTTGTTTCTGGTCTTAAATGCTGTTGTTTCTGGTCTTAAATGCTGTTGTTTCTGGTCTTAAATGCTGTTGTTTGTGATCTTAAATACTGTTGTTTATGGTCTTAAATGCTGTTGTTTGTGGTCTTAAATGCTGTTGTTTCTGGTCTTAAATGCTGTTGTTTATGGTCTTAAATGCTGTTGTTTCTGGTCTTAACTGTTGTTTGTGGTCTTAAATGCTGTTGTTTCTTGTCTTAAATGCTGTTGTTTCTGGTCTTAAATGCTGTTGTTTGTGGTCTTAAATGCTGTTGTTTCTGGTCTTAAATGCTGTTGTTTCTTGTCTTAAATACTGTTGTTTCTGGTCTTAAATGCTGTTGTTTCTGGTCTTAAATGCTGTTGTTTCTGGTCTTAAATGCTGTTGTTTCTGGTCTTAAATGCTGTTGTTTGTGGTATTAAATGCTGTTGTGTATGGTCTTAAATGCTTTTGTTTCTGGTCCAAAAATGCTGTTGTTTATGGTCTTAAATGCTGTTGTGTATGGTCTTAAATGCTGTTGTTTCTGGTCTAAAATGCTGTTGTTCATGGTCTTAAATGCTGTTGTTTCTGGTCTTAAATGTTGTTGTTTCTGGTCTTAAATGCTGTTCTTTGTGGTCTTAAATGCTGTTGTTTCTGGTCTTAAATGCTGTTGTTTCTGGTCTTAAATGTTGTTGTTTCTGGTCTTAAATGCTGTTCTTTGTGGTCTTGAATGCTGTTGTTTCTGGTCTTAAATGCTGTTGTTTCTGGTCTTAAATGCTGTTGTTTATGGTCTTGAATGCTGTTGTTTATGGTCTTAAATGCTGTTGTTTATGGTCTTAAATGCTGTTTTTTATGGTCTTAAATGCTGTTGTTTCTGGTCTTAAATGCTGCTGTTTCTGGTCTTAAATGCTGATGTTTATGGTCTTAAATGCTGTTATTTCTGGTCTTAAATGCTGTTGTTTCTGGTCTTAAATGCTGTTGTTTATGGTCTTGAATGCTGTTGTTTATGGTCTTAAATGCTGTTGTTTATGGTCTTAAATTCTGTTTTTTATGGTCTTAAATGCTGTTGTTTCTGGTCTTAAATGCTGCTGTTTCTGGTCTAAAATGCTGTTGTTTATGGTCTTAAATGCTGTTGTGTATGGTCTTAAATGCTGTTGTCTGTGGTCTTAAATGCTGTTGTTTATGGTCTTAAATGCTGTTGTTTCTGGTCTAAAATGCTGTTGTTTATGGTCTTAAATGCTGTTGTTTCTGGTCTTAAATGCTGTTGTTTCTGGTCTTAAATGCTGATGTTTCTGGTCTTAAATGCTGATGTTTATGGTCTTAAATGCTGTTATTTCTGGTCTTAAATGCTGTTGTTTATGGTCTTAAATGCTGTTGTTTATGGTCTTAAATGCTGTTGTTTCTGGTCTTAAATGCTGTTGTTTCTGGTCTAAAATGCTGTTGTTTCTGGTCTTAAATGCTGTTGTTTCTGGTCTTAAATGCTGTTGTTTGTGATCTTAAATACTGTTGTTTCTGGTCTTAAATGTTGTTGTTTCTGGTCTTAAATGCTGTTGTTTCTGGTCTTAAATGCTGTTGTTTATGGTCTTAAATGCTGTTGTTTCTGGTCTTAACTGTTGTTTGTGGTCTTAAATGCTGTTGTTTCTTGTCTTAAATGCTGTTGTTTCTGGTCTTAAATGCTGTTGTTTGTGGTCTTAAATGCTGTTGTTTCTGGTCTTAAATGCTGTTGTTTCTTGTCTTAAATACTGTTGTTTCTGGTCTTCAATGCTGTTGTTTCTGGTCTTAAATGCTGTTGTTTGTGGTCTTAAATGCTGTTGTTTCTTGTCTTAAATGCTGTTGTTTCTGGTCTTAAATGCTGTTGTTTGTGGTCTTAAATGCTGTTGTTTCTGGTCTTAAATGCTGTTGTTTCTTGTCTTAAATACTGTTGTTTCTGGTCTTAAATGCTGTTGTTTCTGGTCTTAAATGCTGTTGTTTGTGGTCTTAAATGCTGTTGTTTCTGGTCTTAAATGCTGTTGTTTCTTGTCTTAAATACTGTTGTTTCTGGTCTTCAATGCTGTTGTTTCTGGTCTTAAATGCTGTTGTTTGTGGTCTTAAATGCTGTTGTTTCTTGTCTTAAATACTGTTGTTTCTGGTCTTAAATGCTGTTGTTTCTGGTCTTAAATGCTGTTGTTTCTGGTCTTAAATGCTGTTGTTTCTGGTCTTAAATGCTGTTGTTTGTGGTCTTAAATGCTGTTGTTTCTTGTCTTAAATACTGTTGTTTCTGGTCTTAAATGCTGTTGTTTCTGGTCTTAAATGCTGTTGTTTCTGGTCTTAAATGCTGTTGTTTCTGGTCTTAAATGCTGTTGTTTGTGGTATTAAATGCTGTTGTGTATGGTCTTAAATGCTGTTGTTTATGGTCTTAAATGCTGTTGTTTGTGGTCTTAAAGCTCGTTTTGTTTTACCAGAGAAAATAAAACCACAGGAACAAAAATCCTGATGAATCCGTTTGAGGAGGAAAAACACATGTTATTTCTTGAAGTGGTGTCGCTCTGGTGCCAGTGTGAAGCGATTGACCATGATGCACTGCTTCTCACCACGCTCCGCTCCTATTCGTCAACCTTGTTCTTTCTCTCAGACTTATTTGTGAAATGGATTTCTGAGAGTAAAGAGAGGATCAGGTGCTACAGGATCTTTCCCCGGTTTGTTGTGCAAGTCAAATGTTTTTATCAACGTACAAAAAGTTTGATCATCTGGAAAAAATTGAAGAGTCAATATCAATCTGCGAATTAAGACCGGGAACTCAGATATTCATCGTAATGAAAAGGTGTTATTGGTTTCACCAGAAACTAATCACCTCTTTATTTGATCAAACTTGCCTCTTTGTTTCCTGTCAGCCCTTTAGTGGACCATCAGCCTCCTATTGTCCCTGGCTCACTCTCTCTCTTCTCTGTGTAAACATCAGAATGCCGTGGGCGTCGACCTCTCCAGGGATTCAACATTCCATTATAAACAACAGGAAGGTTGATTCTTAAACCCCTCGTTCCTATTTCATAATAATGAAAAGTAATGATTTTTACTGTTAAATATTGCTGTTTTACCAACATAATATTAATGCTCCAAGTATTTTTAAAGGTGGAGGCATCGACAACAGGACAGTCAACAACATTTTCACTTTTTGACAAATTGGACATGTCCAGTTTTTTGAGGTTCAGTATAAGTTTCAAAATGAAGCCTTCGGTAGAAAACGTTTGGACACTGCTTTATTTAATGCATTAGCTTTGGATATTAGCTGTATGCTAATGTGCGTTAGCTTTGTTTTGTGAAGTCTGTGGGCTCAACATATAAGTGGCACCAGTAGAAAGACTGAGTTTAATTATGTTCTCTTCATGTCTGTTTTATGCTTTATGTTCGTTCTCCATCCAATCATCTAACTCCGGTTTTAGCCACGCCTTCTGAAACTAAAGCCAAACCAGCGCTCCAGACGGCTCAGCTTGTTCCGAGTCACTCCTGCAGCCCTTCAGAATGCTCAGCATGTTCCGAGTCGTTCCTGCAGCGCTCCAGAATGCTCAGCTTGTTCCGAGTTGCTCCTGCAGCCCTTCAGAATGCTCAGCATGTTCCGAGTCGTTCCTGCAGCGCTCCAGATTGCTCAGCTTGTTCCGAGCGCTCCAGAACGCTCAGCGTGTTCCGATTCGTTCCTGCAGCGCTCCAGAACGCTCAGCGTGTTCCGATTCGTTCCTGCAGCGCTCCAGAATGCTCAGCGTATTCCGAGTCTTTCCTTCAGCGCTCCAGAATGTTCAGCGTGTTCCGAGTCGTTCCTGCAGCGCTCCAGAACGCTCAGCGTGTTCCGAGTCGTTCCTGCAGCGCTCCAGAACGCTCAGCGTGTTCCGAGTTGTTCCTGCAGCGCTCCAGAATGCTCAGCGTATTCCGAGTCTTTCCTTCAGCGCTCCAGAATGCTCAACGTGTTCCGAGTCGTTCCTGCAGTGCTCCAGAACGCTCAGCGTGTTCCGAGTCATTCCTGCAGCGCTCCAGAATGCTCAGCGTGTTCCGAATCGTTCCTGCAGCGCTCCAGAACGCTCAGCTTGTTCCGAGTCGTTCCTGCAGTGCTCCAGAAGGCTCAGCTTGTTCCGAGTCGTTCCTGCAGCGCTCCAGAATGCCCAGCTTGTTCCGAGTCGTTCCTGCAGCGCTCCAGAATGCTCAGCTTGTTCCGAGTCGTTCCTGCAGCGCTCCAGAATGCTCAGCGTGTTCCGAGTCGTTCCTGCAGCGCTCCAGAACGCTCAGCTTGTTCCGAGTCGTTCCTGCAGCGCTCCAGAACGCTCAGCTTGTTCCGAGTCGTTCCTGCAGCGCTCCAGAATGCTCAGCGTGTTCCTAGTCATTCCTACAGAGCTCCAAAATGCTCAGCATTTTCCGAGTCGTTCCTGCAGCGCTCCAGAATGCTCAGCGTGTTCCGAGTCGTTCCTATAGCGCTCCAGAATGCTTAGCGTGTTCCGAGTCGTTCCTGCAGCGCTCCAGAATGCTCAGCTTGTTCCAAGTCATTCCTGCAGCGCTCCAGAATGTGCTCAGCGTGTTCCGAGTCGTTCCTGCAGCGCTCCAGAATGCTCAGCGCGTTCCGAGTCGTTCCTGCAGCGCTCCAAAATGCTCAGCGTGTTCCAAGTCGTTCCTGCGGCGCTCCAGAATGCTCAGTGTGTTCCGAGTCGTTCCTGCAGCGCTCCAGAATGCTCAGCGCGCCAGAATGCTCAGCGCGCCAGAATGCTCAGTGCGTTCCGAGTCGTTCCTGCAGCGCTCCAGAATGCTCAGCGTGTTCCGAGTCGTTCCTGCAGCGCTCCAGAATGCTCAGCGTGTTCCGAGTCGTTCCTGCAGTGCTCCAGACGGCTCAGCGTGTTCCGAGTCGTTCCTGCAGCGCTCCAGAATGCTCAGCGTGTTCCGAGTCGTTCTTGCGGCGCTCCAGAATGCTCAACTTGTTCCGAGTCGTTCCTGCAGCGCTCCAGAATGCTCAGCGTGTTCCTAGTCGTTCCTGCAGCGCTCCAGAATGCTCAGCGTGTTCCGAGTCGTTCCTGCAGCGCTCCAGAATGTGTTCAGCGTGTTCCGAGTCGTTCCTGCAGCGCTCCAGAACGCTCAGCGTGTTCCGAGTTGTTCCTGCAGCGCTCCAGAATGCTCTGCGTGTTCCGAGTCGTTCTTGCGGCGCTCCAGAATGCTCAACTTGTTCCGAGTCGTTCCTGCAGCGCTCCAGAATGCTCAGCGTGTTCCGAGTCGTTCCTGCAGCGCTCCAGAACGCTCAGCGTGTTCCTAGTCATTCCTGCAGCGCTCCAGACTGTGTTCAGCGTGTTCCGAGTCGTTCCTGCAGCGCTCCAGAATGTGTTCAGCGTGTTCCGAGTCGTTCTTGCAGCGCTCCAGAATGCTCAGCGCGTTCCGAGTCGTTCCTGCAGCGCTCCAGAATGCTCAGCGTGTTCCGAGTCGTTCCTGCAGCGCTCCAGAATGCTCAGTGTGTTCCGAGTCGTTCCTGCAGCGCTCCAGAATGCTCAGCGCGCCAGAATGCTCAGCGCGTTTCGAGTCGTTCCTGCAGCGCTCCAGAATTCTCAGCGTGTTCCGAGTCGTTCCTGCAGCGCTCCAGACTGCTCAGCGCGTTCCGAGTCGTTCCTGCAGCGCTCCAGAATGCTCAGCGTGTTCCGAGTCGTTCCTGCAGCGCTCCAGAATGCTCAGCGCGTTCGGAGTCATTCCTGCAGCGCTCCAGAATGCTCAGCGTGTTCCGAGTCGTTCCTGCAGCGCTCCAGACGGCTCAGCGTGTTCCGAGTCGTTCCTGCAGCGCTCCAGACTGCTCAGCTTGTTCCGAGTCGTTCCTGCAGCGCTCCAGAATGCTCAGCGCGTTCCGAGTCATTCCTGCAGCGCTCCAGAATGCTCAGCTTGTTCCGAGTCGCTCCTGAAACCCTTCAGAATGCTCAGCATGTTCCGAGTCGTTCCTGCAGCGCTCCAGAATGCTCAGCTTGTTCCGAGCGCTCCAGAACGCTCAGCGTGTTCCGATTCGTTCCTGCAGCGCTCCAGAATGCTCAGCGTATTCCGAGTCTTTCCTTCAGTGCTCCAGAATGTTCAGCGTGTTCCGAGTCGTTCCTGCAGCGCTCCAGAACGCTCAGCGTGTTCCGAGCGCTCCAGAACGCTCAGCGTGTTCCGATTTGTTCCTGCAGCGCTCCAGAATGCTCAGCGTATTCAGAGTCTTTCCTTCAGCGCTCCAGAACGTTCAGCGTGTTCCGAGTCGTTCCTGCAGCGCTCCAGAACGCTCAGCAAGTTCCGAGTCGTTCCTGCAGCGCTCCAGAATGCTCAGTGTGTTCCTAGTCGTTCCTGCAGCGCTCCAGAATGCTCAGCGCGCCAGAATGCTCAGCGCGTTCCGAGTCGTTCCTGCAGCGCTCCAGAATTCTCAGCGTGTTCCGAGTCGTTCCTGCAGCGCTCCAGACTGCTCAGCGCGTTCCGAGTCGTTCCTGCAGCGCTCCAGAATGCTCAGCGTGTTCCGAGTCGTTCCTGCAGCGCTCCAGAATGCTCAGCGCGTTCGGAGTCATTCCTGCAGCGCTCCAGAATGCTCAGCGTGTTCCGAGTCGTTCCTGCAGCGCTCCAGACGGCTCAGCGTGTTCCGAGTCGTTCCTGCAGCGCTCCAGACTGCTCAGCTTGTTCCGAGTCGTTCCTGCAGCGCTCCAGACTGCTCAGCTTGTTCCGAGTCGCTCCTGCAGCCCTTCAGAATGCTCAGCATGTTCCGAGTCGTTCCTGCAGCGCTCCAGAACGCTCAGCGTGTTCCGAGTCGTTCCTGCAGCGCTCCAGACTGCTCAGCTTGTTCCGAGTCGTTCCTGCAGCGCTCCAGACTGCTCAGCTTGTTCCGAGTCGCTCCTGCAGCCCTTCAGAATGCTCAGCATGTTCCGAGTCGTTCCTGCAGCGCTCCAGAACGCTCAGCGTGTTCCGAGTCGTTCCTGCGGCGCTCCAGAACGCTCAGCATGAAGCGCAGTCATGCACAGAGCGATGAGGGCTCTGGCTGAGCTGTCACACGCTGGATCAGGTTAGCTGGAGTTCAGGGCCGAGGATCAAATGTCCCGAGCTCCTTTTCTCAGAAGTTCTATGAGTTTCTTCATGTTTTCGTCTTTTAGTGGACGGAAATGTCAACGTTAGTTTCCAGGTATTTGTCAGGAGATTTCAAGCTTGTTGTGCCGGGAACGTCTAATGTTACAGGAATGAGCGATTACAGGAGGAGCCAGAAGGTCTAATGTTCCTGGAGAGAGACATATTTTGAGGGTCTAAGATGACATTTTTATGGGAAAAGTGTCTATTTTCCCAGACGTGTCTCTGAGTCCAAGAGAATCACTGCCTCCGCCACAGATTCTGCCATTTTACATTTTGACTGATTAAAAGTCAAAGCGTGTTTACAAACTGATACAAAGCTGTTTACGTGTTGAGAACTCTTCAAACCCACAGTTTTCTGCTCCTCCATGTTTGTGTTGGACCTGGCGGGAGTTTCCTGCTCCTCCATGTTTATGTTGGACCTGGATGGAGTTTCCTGCTCCTCCATGTCTGTGTTCCTTCTGGAGTCTCCTGCTCCTCCATGTTTGTGTTGGACCTGGCGGGAGTTTCCTGCTCCTCCATGTTTATGTTGGACCTGGATGGAGTTTCCTGCTCCTCCATGTTTGTGTTCCTTCTGGAGTCTCCTGCTCCTCCATGCTTGTGTTCGTCTGGATTGCACCTGTGTTTGGGCCCCTGGGGGCCGAACGCCGGCTCTGGCCTGATTACGCCGCTCTCTGTTTAGGATTATCTTGTCTGTTTATGACATTAAGAAGGATTCGGCTTCACACGGCTCCGGCTGATGTCAGCTTCTACTGCAGATGTCACACATGTCGAGACAAGAGCAGGATGGGCCCCTGAGGGCGAGGGGGCGAGAACAGGGCGAGGGGACGAGATTAGGGCGAGGGGACGAGAACAGGGCGAGGGGACGAGAACAGGGCAAGGGGACGAGAACAGGACGGGCCCCTGAGGGCGAAGGGACGAGAACAGGACGGGCCCCTGAGGGCGAGGGGACGAGAACAGGGCGGGCCCCTGAGGGCGAGGGGACGAGAACAGGGCGAGGGGACGAGAACAGGGCAAGGGGACAGGGCGAGGGGACGAGAACAGAGCGAGGGGACGAGAACAGGATGGGCCCCTGAGGGCGAGGGGACGAGAACAGGATGGGCCCCTGAGGGCGAGGGGACGAGAACAGGATGGGCCCCTGAGGGCGAGGGGACGAGAACAGGACGTTCCCCTGAGGGCGAGGGGACGAGAACAGGACGTGCCCCTGAGGGCGAGGGGACGAGAACAGGACGTGCCCCTGAGGGCGAGGGGACTAGAACAAGACCAGAGTCCAGGGACCAGGGACCAGAGACGATGTACCATGGACCAAGGACCAGCCAACTCACTCCTCCTCAGACCTTCTCACTTCTGTTGAAAACCGTATAATCCTGATAAATGAGACGCCATCACCCAATGAAAGGACTAGACCGACGTTTATCGACCTTTTAATGTTCCGCGGCAAAACGACCGCTAAACCTTGACCGGAAACAACCTTCACCGAGAATATGTTGTATAATACGGCGAACATTGTGTGTTTGCCTTCTTTTGGTGGTAAATGATTTGAAAAGGCTTTAATGTGTTACGATTGACCCTGATCCCGCTCTTCTGCCCCGTGTGGACAAACCGCCACACAGCATCACGCGTCCATGGTACTGACTCCTGCTCTTCTGCCCCGTGTGGACAAACCGCCACACAGCATCACGCGTCCATGGTACTGACTCCTGCTCTTCTGCCCCGTGTGGACAAACCGCCACACAGCATCACGCGTCCATGGTACTGACTCCTGCTCTTCTGCCCCGTGTGGACAAACCGCCACACAGCATCACACGTCCATGGTACTGACTCCTGCTCTTCTGCCCCGTGTGGACAAACCGCCACACAGCATCACGCGTCCATGGTACTGACTCCTGCGTTTCAGCTCCGAGCGGGTGCACTACAGGAAGTGGCGGACGCGTCCCGTGACGGCGCCGCACAGCTGGGTGAACGCTTACAACGCAATATTTACATTTCCCCCGTTCGCTTCGCACAGGTCCACATCTGGTTTGAGGCTGCGTGAGTGCGTTTCGTTTAATATCGCGCTGACGGACGCGCCGCTCGCGACACGTTTGAAACTCAAACGCTCGAGGTCTGACATTTTGAAAAGGAAATACAACAATAGCAAAGTGACATGTTGGAAGGGTTTGTTTGCCGGTTGCCATGGGGAAGTGTCTCCAACAGGAAGCGAGCGCTTCTCACGCCGAGGCCGGAGTAGCATAAAAACATGGGACCAGGGACGAGAGACCAGAGACCTGAGACCAGAGACCAGAGACCAGAGACCAGAGACCAGAGACCAGAGACCAGAGACCAGAGACCAGAGACCAGAGACCAGAGACCAGAGACCAGAGTCCAGGGACCAGAGACCAGAGACAAGGGACCAGAGTCCAGAGACAAGGGACCAGAGTCCAGAGACAAGGGACCAGAGATCAGAGATCAGAGATCAGAGATCAGAGACCAGAGACCAGAGTCCAGGGACCAGAGATCAGAGATCAGCGACAAGAGTCCAGGGACCAGAGATCAGAGACCAGAGACCAGAGTCCAGGGACCAGAGATCAAAGACCAGAGACCAGAGACAAGGGATCAGAGATCAGAGACCTGAGACCAGAGACCAGAGACCAGAGTCCAGGGACCAGAGATCAGAGACCAGAGACCAGAGATCAGATACCAGAGACAAGAGACCAGAGACAAGGGACCAGAGATCAGAGACCAGAGACCAGAGTCCAGGGACCAGAGATCAAAGACCAGAGACCAGAGACAAGGGATCAGAGATCAGAGACCTGAGACCAGAGACCAGAGACCAGAGTCCAGGGACCAGAGATCAGAGACCAGAGACCAGAGATCAGATACCAGAGACAAGAGACCAGAGACAAGGGACCAGAGATCAGAGACCAGAGACCAGAGTCCAGGGACCAGAGATCAGAGACCAGAGACCAGAGACAAGGGATCAGAGACCAGAGACCAGAGACCAGAGACCAGAGACCAGAGACCAGAGACCAGAGACCAGAAACCAGAGACCAGAGACCAGAGACCAGAGTCCAGAGTCTAGAGTCCAGAGACCAGAGACCAGGGGCCAGGGACCAGGGAACAGAGACCCCGAGGTCGAGGTCTGCTACTTTGAATAGGAAATAAAACAATAGCAAAGTGACATGCTGGAGTGGTTTGTTTGCCGGTTGCCATGGGGAAGTAGCTCCAACAGGAAGCGAGCGGTATTTGCGCCAAGGCCCCAGCAGCACAAAAACATGCACGCCCCAGGATCTGCCCCGCGTTTCCCCTCCGTACGCGCGCCTTATCTGGATCTTGTGCGCGCCGTTTCCACTTTGAGCAGCGTTTTTTCCTCGAGGTCGTGAATGAGTTTCGCAGGTCGAAAGCCGCGCACAGAAGCCCGGGTCCTTCCCGGTCGTTAAAGGTCTCCGAAGGCCCCGCTCGAGAGTGTGTGTAGCTGGTCGTATTCTTCTTTGAAAGAGGCCGTGCGGAAAAAGGAACGGCGATTAAAGCAGCTGAACCGAGCGATGAAGGCGGACGCTCGATGATAACAGGGTCGGACGCGCGCTTCTAATGCGCTCGGGCGTTTTGACAAATGCGCCGCGGTTTAGGACATTTCGGCGCTGACAGATAAATTGCGGAACGGTAACGCCGAGAAACTTCTGCGATTTCCATTTCAGAACGCAGCCGGTAAAATAAATACTACACGTGTCGCCGTTTCTCTCTTTGATTTGTTTCTCACTGAGCTGCGTTCCACCTTCAGTTCTCGCCAGACATCGGAAACAATTTTTATCAACGGTTAGAAATAGATGAATGAAAGAGACTCAGGGGCCGATGTGCGAGGACGGTGGAGGCGGCTTTGTGGTCGGCGCGCTGTCAAATACAAGTACTCGGACGATAAACCGGGCCGGGACAATCGCGTGGATCCGAGCGGTCCCGTTTATGAGCCCGAGGTCTTTAACATTTGCAGGAAGAAGCTCCAGACCGTCTGTGAGTTCCTGGTCTCTGGTCTCTGGTCTCTGGTCTCTGGTCTCTGGTCTCTGGTCTCTGGTCTCTGGTCTCTGGTCTCTGGTCTCTGGTCTCTGGTCCCTGGTCTCTGGAGTCTGTGTCGGCCGTTGACCTTGTTGCATTTCTGGTTCTGAATGTATTTATTTAATTTTCAGGGAAAATGTGTGTGGATCAACCCTGAGACGACGGAAAATCTGGACCAGCCACCAGAGACTCAGAGACCAGAGGCCTGAGAACAGGGACCAGTTACCAGGGACCAGGAACCAGGGACCAGGGACCAGAGTCCAGAGACCAGAGACAAGAGATCAGAGATCAGAGACCAGAGACCAGAGACCAGAGACCAGAGACCAGAGACCAGGGACCAGGGACCAGGGACCAGAGAACAAGGACCAGGGACCAGAGACCAGAGAACAGGGACCAGTTACCAGGGACCAGGGACCAGAGAACACGGACCAAGGACAAGAGACCAGAGACCAGAGACCAGAGATCAGAGACCAGAGACCAGAGACCAGGGACCAGGGACCAGGGACCAGAGAACAAGGACCAGAGACCAGAGGCCAGAGAACAGGGACCAGTTACCAGGGACCAGGGACCAGAGAACAGGGACCAAGGACAAGAGACCAGAGACCAGAGATCAGAGACCAGGGACCAGGGATCAGGAACCAAGGACCAGGGATCAGGGACCAGGGACCAGAGAACAAGGACCAGGGACCAGAGACCAGAGACTTTGTGCAGTTTGTGTACGACATATAGCAAATTGGTGTGAAAAGGAATGAGGAACAAAGTTGATTTTCAAACGTGTTCCTTTGGGGGCTTCGCGAGGCTTCTCGAGGCTTTGTTCTCACAGCTTCACTTCCTCAATCGTCCTCTCCCGAAGCCGCCTCTGTGTTTTCCTGTTTGTGGATGGATCCTGTCGTTTGAAGCTCCGAGGACGAAGCGCTGGCAGCTCAACACACGCTTCGCTCCGTCCTCCGTCCGAATCGCTCAAGTTCCGGCCGCGTCCAAGCCATCGGGACACGAAACGGGTCTCACATCACAAACGTCTCCGAAACGTCTCCGAAACGTCTCCGAAACGTCCCAGCCCCTCCGCATCCGAGTCTTCACGTCACGTCGCCGTCCAAACCGTTTACTCCCATTAAAGCCGCTTCCCGTGCGCGACCGCAGCTAATGAACGTGTCCAGCATTACTCACAACACTGCTGCTGTCAGAATGATGAATTACACATAATTTGGAGGATGATGTATTTGTAAAAGAGGGATCCGAGAGCCAGGGAGTGATGCTGGGCCGGGTATGCGCGGGGGCCGAAAACAAACTCCCCGACGAACAGTTTTTTTTCGTGTTTTGATTACAAATGTATTCAAGGGGAAGTTGCATTCTTCCGATGAAACGTTTTCCTGGTTTCAGTTAACGATCCTCCTCTGTGGAGTGCTTCTGCTGGAGACGTCTGACCGTGTAACTGGACAACCCTCTGTCCCCTGAGGGCCCGGGCCGTGTCGGCGAAGGTGCAAAGCTCAATGGACAAGCCGAGTTGAATCAAGTTTGACTGCCGTGTTGTTTACATTTGTTATTTATCGGCTCTATTTACGATTGGTGTCACTTTCATCTGCTTCATCTTCATTCTTCTTCTACTGCCCATCCCCCAACACTACTGCCCGTCCCCCAACACTACTGCCCGTCCCCCAACACTACTGCCCGTCCCCCAAGACTACTGCCCGTCCCCCAAGACTACTGCCCGTCCCCCAAGACTACTGCCCGTCCCCCAAAACTACTGCCCGTCCCCTAAGACTACTGCCCGTCCCCCAACACTACTGCCCATCCCCCAACACTACTGCCCATCCCCCAACACTACTGCCCGTCCCCCAAGACTACTGCCCGTCCCCCAACACTACTGCCCATCCCCCAACACTACTGCCCGTCCCCCAACACTACTTCCCATCCCCCAGCACTACTGCCCATCCCCCAACACTACTGCCCGTCCCCCAACACTACTGCCCGTCCCCCAAGACTACTGCCCATCCCCCAACACTACTGCCCATCCCCCAACACTACTGCCCATCCCCCAACACTACTGCCCATCCCCCAACACTACTGCCCGTCCCCCAACACTACTGCCCGTCCCCCAAGACTACTGCCCGTCCCCCAACACTACTGCCCATCCCCCAACACTACTGCCCATCCCCCAACACTACTGCCCGTCCCCCAACACTACTGCCCGTCCCCCAAGACTACTGCCCGTCTCCCAAGACTAATGCCCGTCCCCCAAGACTACTGCCCGTCCCCCAAGACTACTGCCCGTCCCCCAACACTACTGCCCATCCCCCAACACTACTGCCCGTCCCCCAACACTACTGCCCATCCCCCAACACTACTGCCCATCCCCCAAGACTACTGCCCGTCCCCCAAGACTACTGCCCGTCCCCGAACACTACTGCCCATCCCCCAAGACTACTGCCCGTCCCCCAAGACTACTGCCCGTCCCCGAACACTACTGCCCATCCCCCAACACTACTGCCCATCCCCCAAGACTACTGCCCATCCCCCAAGACTACTGCCCGTCCCCCAAGACTACTGCCCGTCCCCCAACACTACTGGTCCAGTCACAAACAGCGTAGAGCGTTTGACCCAGGCCTGAACCCCCATCATTTCAATTACTCACTTGTGTTTAGAGAGAACATCTTTCATTCGCTCATTTCATTCAGTCAAAATGTTTTGCGGTGAGCGTAAGTATCTTTTATTGGCGCCGAACCACCGCTCGCTTCCTCCAAAAGATGAAGTCACCTCCAGTCCTTCTGAATACTCCAAACCCTCTGCCGAAAACTCAAATAAATGATGACTTAAGACATCATGCAGGAAGCTAAGCATTTAACCTGGCCTGTCCAAAGTGTGTTATTACTGAGCAGAAGAGGTCCACGGCAGTCGCCACTGACTTGACAAGGGAATGAAGAATCGCCGCTCGCCTGGAAACGGGTCAGAACTACGTAAATAAACTTTATCAGGGCTTTTTCACTTAATTATGTGTAATCCATCATTGTGTCTAGAGCGCCGGCCGCCGCTCGCTCGCAGATGTACAGCTTCGGTTCCGCAGAATAAATAAACAGGTGGATCTTTGCGACGTGACGCAACGCGAAAGACCACCGCGACCGAGATTCAAGCGCGAGCGCACCGAGCGGAGGGTGATCACGGCGCGCACGTGTGGAGTCTGAGGTAACCGCGGTGACATGGGCCATTTCCAAGGTGGTTTATCTGCAGCGATGGGAGCTAGCGCTGCGAGGATTGTACTTATTGTTAGACGGAAGGCGGAGTAAAAAAGGCTAAAACGCGACAAAAAGACGACGCACACACACACCACCGACAAGATTTTATACATGATCAAGTTATAGCTCGGCGTACGCGGTGGCAGCGATTTGCCGCAGACGTCACGGGTTAACGCAGTGTCACAGGCGGTTAAGCAACGCCCTGAAGTTCACCCTTAAGACTACGAAGCGCCGCCCTCTAGAGGCTGGAACGGTCGCTTGCAGCTCGCTGGTCAGCTGAACGTCCGCGGTACAAACCCAGCGAAGGACCAGAGTGAACGCCAAAGAGTGAGAGAGACAGCACATACAAAATGCTTAGTTTGACTATTTTATTTTATCTTTAAATCTAAGAACTCTTAGGGAAAATCCTTAATAATGCGGCTTCCCTCGACCCGCTCCGCAGCAGCAGAGATTTCCCGAAAACAAATCCTCTGCCTTCCCTTGTCCCTGGTCCCTGGTCCCTGGTCCCTGGTCTCTGGTCTCTGGTCTCTGGTCTCTGGTCCCTGGTCCCTGGTCCCTGGTCTCTGGTCTCTGGTCTCTGGTCTCTGGTCCCTGGTCCCTGGTCCCTGGTCCCTGGTCCCTGGTCCCTGGTCCCTGGTCTCTGGTCCCTGGTCTCTGGTCTCTGGTCTCTGGTCTCTGGTCCCTGGTCTCTGGTCTCTGGTCTCTGGTCCCTGGTCTCTGGTCAATGGTCCCTGGTCCCTGGTCCCTGGTCTCTGGTCCCTGGTCTCTGGTCTCTGGTCTCTGGTCCCTGGTCCCTGGTCTCTGGTCAATGGTCCCTGGTCCCTGGTCCCTGGTCCCTGGTCCCTGGTCTCTGGTCTCACGGAACCTGAAGCTGTTTGTCTATAACAGAACTTGTCGCTCGTACTCTTTCGTGATTGACACTTGAAATCTTTTGACCCGTTCGGGAGCAAGAAACTCATATCAGAACTGCACGTTTCCGCCCCGCAGCAGGGGGAGGGAGGGGGGGAGCCTCGGTGGAACAGCCCGTCCCATCGCAGGGTTTGTCCCGGTCCTCCTCGAGCTTTGGTCACGGCCCCGCCCCCCCCTTCTGCGCCCCGTGGTTCGAGTGTCGCGCTTGTCTTCTGCCGTTTACCGCCTTAATCTGAGCGTTCCCTTGTCCGGCAGCTGAAAAGAACCTTCTGATGACTTACTTTAGCAGCAGGAGCTCCGCCCTCTCTCCGAGCGGTGCCGGGGCGGGGCGGGGCGGAGAGGAGGGATAGACACCGAACGGTTTTCACTTTGACCTGTGACCAGAATCCAGCTCTGGCCCTGGAGTATTGAGCATCAGAGGTGGTACAAAAGTAAAAGTACTGCACTTTTTAGACGCATGTACTTATTGAACAGGCAGACGAAATGTAAATATAATTTCCATTTCAAAAGATTTTTGCCTCCGGGTTTGCCCAAAACGCACCACGGGAGGAGAGCGAGGAGAAGCGGTGCGCAGGTGAGTGTAAGAGTAGATTTAGCGTGTTTTGCATTGGTAGAAATGACGCAGCCTTAAGTCACGGCAAAACCTGCTTGAGAAAATGTGGTAAATGGGTTTAAAATTTGTATTTGCAAAGGAGTAACTTGTAAAGGAGTTAGCGCAGGATTTTGCTCTTATCTTTTGACTTAAAAAAACACTTTTTATATTTCATTTAAGATAAGATAAGATAATCCATTAATATCCACACAAGGGGAAAGTCGTTTTTACAACGCAGTAGAAACAGGAGGAAAGGACAGATTATAGGAAGTTTCAAAAACACACTCTTAATAGAACTCTTGGGAAATAAAATAAGATAGATAAATAAAAGATAAAAAAGATAATAATAATAAAATAATAATAATAGAATAAAATAAAATAAAGTAAAAATAGCTAGCACAAGACTAGGTAATAGGTAATACTATTAGCAGGTAAGTAAACAGAATAAAAACAAAATAGAACACTGTCGGTGTAATCCCTCATTCGTCCAGGCGTGTTCCATAGTAGAAAAAGCTTCAGTTGTAGACATCTGGACTCAGTTAGAAAAAAATAGACGTTTCGACTCTCATCCAAGAGTCATTGTCAATAAAAGAATTTAGATCGAGAACTCCGATATTTATACTGTTCTGTGGTAAGTCCCGCCCATTGGGCGGAGCCTTCCTGAAGTAGAAAGAGTTGTTTGTTTCAACAGAAACTCCCCCTTGTATCTACCGAGCCTATTCAGAATTTTAATGGGCTATTAGAATCCTCTTTGTCTTTGTGAGACCCTGGCTCAACCACCCTGAGTACCTGATTAGCATCTAAATGTCCTGGTCCTGGTCCTCTACCTTTCTAGGGGTTCAGTAACCCATTATAAATAACAGGAAGATTAAACCTTAGCCCTCCATTTCTGTTTAAAGAAGGTCTTTCTTTTTTAACAAAAAGAGCTTCCTTGACTCCTCTTTCAAACCATCTTTTCTCCTGCTTAAAACCTTCACCTCACCGTCTTCAAACGAGTGATTAGAGGCTTCAAGATGGAGATGCACGGCGCTCTGAGGTCCTGAACTTGTATTTCTTCTGTGCTGATAAAGCCTCTTGTGTAGAGGCTGTTTTGTCTCACCTATGTACCGTTCTTTACAACTTTCTTCACTGCATTGGATCGAATAAACTACATTGCTCTGTTTTTGAGTCGGCAACTTGTCCTTAGGGTGAACCAGTTTTTGTCTTAAAGTGTTTCCTGGTTTAAAATAAACAGGGACTTCGTGTTGTCTAAAAATTCTCTGCAGTTTTTCCGACAGGCCAGACACATAAGGGATAGAAACACCCTTCCTTCTCTGTTCAGTTTCCCTTTTGTCCTGCTTCTTGGTTCTCTTCACTCTGTTGAGAGCCCAAGCGGGGTAACCACAGGCTGAGAGGGCATTTCGGACATGTTTTTCCTCTTTCTTCTTGCCCTCTGAGCTGGTGGGCACACCTTGAGCTCTGTGTTGTAAGGTTCTGATCACTCCCAGCTTGTGCTGTAGTGGGTGGTTGGAACCAAAGAGCAGATACTGGTCCGTGTGTGTAGGTTTCCTATATACTTCTATTTGGAGTTTCCCGTCCTCTCCTCTGATCGTGGAACAATCAAGAAAGGCCAAGCGATTCTCCTTAGCGTCTTCTCTTGTAAACCTAATATGTGGGTCCACAGCATTGATGTGATCAGAGAAGGTTTCCAGCTCTTGTTTCTTGATTGTTACAAAAGTATCATCGACATAGCGGAGCCACAGTTTTGGGGCTATGCCTGAGAATGAGGACAGTGCCTTCTTCTCAAAGTGCTCCATGTACAGGTTGGCCACTATGGGAGAGACGGGCGAGCCCATAGCACAGCCGTGAATCTGTCTGTAAAATTGTCCCCGGAATTGAAAGTAAGTGGTGTTCAGACAGATGTCCAACAGTTTACATATGTGTTCAGGTGTCAGTTTGGTCCTTTCCTGTAGGGTGGTGTCTTCCTGCACTCTGATCCTCACTGCTGCTACTGCATCAGAGGTCGGGATGCAGGTGAACAGGGACACAACATCATATGAAACCATGAGGTCATCTGGGTCCAGTTGGAGATGTTTCACTTTATCAACAAAGTTGTGCGTGTTTTCCACATGATGTTCCGAATTCCCCACAAGCGGAGCCAATATAGTTGTTAAATGCTTGGCCACATTTTAAGTGATGGAATCTGTGCTGCACACTATGGGTCTGAGTGGAACCTCCTTTTTGTGTATTTTTGGAAGGCCATAAATGCAGGGCATGGCTTCCCCAGGATACAGTCTGTAATACAGAGGCCGGTCTATCGCTTCCTCTTTTTCCAGCCTTTGTAAACAGTCTATCACTTTCTTCTTGTAGCCACTGGTCGGATCTCTTTTCAAGCGCTCGTATGTGGTCGTGTCCTCGAGGAGGGTGTGGACTTTGGCTTCGTAATCAGCTGCGTTGAGAATCACAGTGCAACGTCCCTTGTCTGCTGGGAGGATGTTGATGCTATGATCTTTTTCTAGTGCTGAAAGTGCTTTTCTCTCTTCAGATGTGATATTTGAAGGAGGTGGTTTGGCACTCTTCAGAGTCGCTGTGACACGTAACCTCAGGTCTGCAGCCTCCGATTCAGTCATTTTGTTGTTCCTAATTGCCGTATCAGTGGCTGTGATGTAGTCCTCTGTAGGGATGTGTTTAGAGGTGACAGAAAAGTTGAGACCTTCTTTAAACAGGAATGGAGGGCTCAGATTCAATCTCCCTGGTATCTATAATGGTATACTGAACCACTGGAAAGGTAGAGGACCAGAACCAGGACATTTAGATGCTAATCAGGCACTCAGGGTGGTTGAGCCAGGGTCTCACAAAGACAAAGAGGATTCTAATAGCCCATTAAAATCCTGAATAGGCTAGCTCGGTAGATACAAGGGGGGAGTTTCTGTTGAAACAAACAACTCTTTCTACTTCAGGAAGGCTCCGCCCAATGGGCGGGACTTACCGCAGAAAAGTATAAATATCGGAGTTCTCGATCTAAATTCTTTTATTGACAATGACTCTTGGATGAGAGTCGAAACGTCTATTTTTTTCTAACTGAGTCCAGATGACTACAACTGAAGCTTTTTCTACTATAAAATAGAACACTCTTATTTACAGGTATTGCACATGGCTACATCAGTATTGCACATGGTTACATCAGTATTGCACATGGTTACATCAGTATTGCACATGGTTACATCAGTATTGCACATGTTCAGGACTAACATTGTTTGTTATAAAGTCTGACAGCAGCAGAAGGAAAGACCTGCGAAACCTTTCCTTCACACAGCGAGGGTGGATCAGTCTCTCACTGAAGCTGCTCTCCAGAGCGGACAGAGTGTCCTGCAGGGGACGGAGTGTTTTGCAGGGGGTGACACTCATGGTTCAGCATAGATGTGAGTTTAGCCAGGACCCTTCTGTCCCCCACCTCCTGCACCGAGTCCAGAGCACAGCCCAGGAAGGAGCTTTGTCCAGCTTCTTCCTCTCCCTCTCTGTGATGCTGCTGCTCCAGCAGGCCACACCTACAGGAGCTGATGCCACCACAGAGTCGTAGAAGGTCTTCAGGAGTGGCCCTGTCACTCCTGAAGACCTGAGTCTCCTCAGGAGGTAGAGCCGACTCTGGCTCTTCCTGTACAGTCTGTGTTATGAGTCCAGTCCAGTTTGTGGTTCAGATGAACACCCAGGTACTTGTATGAGTCCACTCTCTCAATGTCCCGTCCCTGGATGTTCACTGGTGAGGGGGCAGTGGGGTGGCGTCTATGGAAGTCCACCACCATCTCCTTGGTCTTCCCCGCGTTGATGAGGAGGTGGTTCTGCTGACACCAGTCCACAAAGTCCTGCTCCAGTCCTCTGTACTCCGCGTCATCGTCGTCCGTGATGAGTCCGATGATGGCAGAGTCGTCAGAGAACTTCTGCAGGACACAGCTGTCCGTGTCATGTCTGAAGTCTGCAGTGTAAAGGGTGAAGAGAAAGGGCGGGGGAGAAAAGATGGTTTGAAAGAGGAGTCAAGGAAGCTATTTTTGTTAAAAAAGAAAGACCTTCTTTAAACAGAAATGGAGGGCTCAGATTATATCTTCCTGGTATCTATAATGGAATACTGAACCCCTGGAAAGGTAGAGGACCAGGACCAGGACATTTAGATGCTAATCAGGTCCTCAGGGTGGTTGAGCCAGGGTCTCACAAAGACAAAGAGGATTCTAATAGCCCATTAAAATTCTGAATAGGCTCGGTAGATACAAGGGGGGAGTTTCTGTTGAAACAAACAACTCTTTCTACTTCAGGAAGGCTCCGCCCAATGGGCGGGACTTACCACAGAACAGTATTAATATCGGAGTTCTCAATCTAAATTCTTTTATTGACAATGACTCTTGGATGAGAGTCGAAACGTCTATTTTTTCTAACTGAGTCCAGATGACCACAACTGAAGCTTTTTCTACTATGACTTATGGGACGTTTTAGAGTGACTTATGGGACGTTTTAGAGTGACTTATGGGACGTTTTAGAGTGACTCATGGGACGTTTTAGAGTGACTTATGGGACGTTTTAGAGTGACTTATGGGACGTTTTAGAGTGACTCATGGGACGTTTTAGAGTGACTTATGGGACGTTTTAGAGTGACTTATGGGATGTTTTAGAATGACTTATGGGACGTTTTAGAATGACTTATGGGACTTCTCATTGGACGTGTTCCATTCTTCCAGAAACAGGTTCCAGTGCTTGGTTTAAAGGTGCATTTAAACATGTTTCATCTCATTAGACACGTCATTAAAGGTGCAAAACGTTCATTCATTTTCTACCGCTTGTCCCCATTCCGGGGTCGCGGGGGACTGGAGCCTATTCCAGTGACTTTGGGCCTTAGGCGGGCACACCCTGGACAGTGGACCCAGGGTCCAGCTCGTCGCAGGGTTGCCATAGAGACAGAGACACACAGACATTCACTGCCACATTCATTCACTCGGGACAGTTTAGAGACATGCATGACTTTGGACGGTGGGAGGAGCCGAAGAACACGGGGAGAACATGCAGACTCCACCCACAGAGATCATGTGACGTCGCTCTGGCCCGGGAATCAAACCCACAATCTCCTTCTTCCTTCTGTATCTTGATTTATTTGACTTTATTGTCCCCAGAGATGAACGTGTCCTGCAACATAAAGGAGACGGGGGCTGAAGAGCGGGGAGAGACTCTCACCGTCGACCCATTCCGCATTCAAATGGCTTTAACTCGTGTTTCGGTAGCTCGCCGTCTTCTGTTTATTCTCATGGACCTCTGGCTGACTTTCGGGCCCCGTTCGCTGACTGCGGGACGAATCGGCGCTCGTCTCCGGTCCGCGGGGAAGCGCACTTTTCCTCACCTCCTCCACGGGCCTTGAACGTGCCGGCGCAACTTTTCCAGATGGAAAGAGCGGCGGCCGCTTCCCCTCGGCAACTGCAGATGTGCCGGGCGACGGGCGGAGGCGGCGCTGGAACCCAATCCGCCGGCCTCCGAGGGGACGCATCACTCAGGTGAAGGCGAAGGAGGAAGCACACGAGCAGGAGCCGTAACATGGATGCGGTCATTCTTTGTACCGCTCTGTCCCTGCCCTGTTGTCCCTGCCCTGTTGTCCCTGACGACGCTTGGACTCGGGGTCATTTTCAATCTCATGACAGAAAACAAAAGAACCCAACTTCGCGCAGAAATGATATTGTGTCATCTGTGAGCGTCAGGCCCATGACGAGGCTGTCGAGTCATCGAAGGCGGGGCAGTTTCAGGTTCTAACTCCTCCTTTGCTTTAGGGCCGGGCTAATCCGTCTCAGGGCGGGACCGATCCGTCTCAGGGCGGGACCGATCCGTCTCAGGGCGGGACCGATCCGTCTCAGGGCGGGACCGATCCGTCTCAGGGCGGGACCGATCCGTCTCATTTAAGTATGAACTCTCAGCTCGTCCTGATCGAAAATTACTTCTGGGTAAAATATTTCAAAAACAGTTTCCAGATGACGACCTCATCATTCCGGGAATATTTACCAATATTTTGGAAACTACTTCAGCTTTTTGCCTAATAACTCTTCAGTATATTATTAATACATTCATATTTTAATAGATAATAAAAATAAATATATAAATAAAAACAAATTTTCAAATAATGGATCATGTTTCTCTCGAGTCAAAAATCTGTTAATTACTTTATTATATTATATCAGTTTAATTAATATATCTTGAACATTGAATTAAATGTAGTTTGTTCGTCAACGTGTTTGTGTTGGAAACATGTTCTCATCCTGTTCCTTTTGTCGCCAGCAAAGTTTATGAATCTAACTGTGTCAGGACAAGCCCCGCCCTATCGCGTGACCCCGCCCTGACACAAGGTGAACCGCACATTGCTCGCTCGGGGAAAGGTGGGGACAGGCCCTGCCCTATCGCGTGACCCCGCCATGACACAACTCCACAAAAGACTGACGTAGTTTTATAGATGCTCGGAGACGCGGCGAGGTCGGGCTATATCATTTTTTGGACGGATTTGCATCGTGCAATCAGCGGAGAGAGAACATCTGCCGAGCTGGAACACGTTTCACTCGCAAATTAGTCAATAATACGAACTGTATGTTAAACTTTACGGGGCCCCAGTGGCTCCCAGTTTGTGCATCAACAGATTTGTCCATTTTAAGCGTTCTTTTTGGTCATATTTCTGACTGAGGTGTTTTTTTTCTGGAGGAAACAGCAGCAGGTGTTTCGTCCTCTGCGTGACATCCCAGTAAAACAAGAGAAATATCACTTGTGTAACGACGAGTGAGCGCACGGTCTCACGGAGGGCGGTTTGTCCTTTATAAAGAGGTCACATGTGTTTGGAAATACTGCTACTGATGCTACTGAGAGCGTGGGAAATAATCATCACGCTGCGATTTTCAAGACAAGTTAGAGTAAAAGTAGCTGGCGTCTCATTAAACAACGTAATCGACATAAAACACAGGATTGGACCTGAAAATAGCAAAGAAAAGAAAGATTATGGCCCATAACGTCCCAAATAAACGTCCCATTTCATCCAGTTTCTGTTAAATTCGTCCGTTTCCAGGTTCCACGTTTCCAGATGTTTTTCCATTTCCCGTGTGTCACTTCTGGTGTCGGTCGGGTCCTTAATCGTCTGCGCAGTTCGTCTCGTTCACTATTTTTGTCACGGCCTCTTTCCCAGCTGTTTGTGCCGTGTGCTCCAAATATATCCATCCGTTAGGTCCATGGCAGGAGTTTTGAGGCCCAAATACGTAGTTCAGAGTTTGCAGATAGTGAGTTGATATGGGAAAGAATCAATCCAAAAATGATGTGTCCGTCCCGGAGACGCCTGTCACCATGGCAATGTCAGATAAATATGGGAAAGAGTTTCTGGAATGCTACGTGTGTGGTCTGTCATTTATTTGTGATTTTAATGCATTTTTCCTGTTGTGAAGCACTTTTGAACTGACCCTCTACAAATAAACCTGTCCTGCCAGAAATGGAGTGGGAATATTAATTTCTGTCCAATAATGATGTTTTAATGATGTTTTAAGGATGTTTTAATGACGTTTTAAGGGTGTTTTAATTATGTTTTAATGATGTTTTAAGGATGTTTTAATGATGTTTTAAGGATGTTTTAAGGATGTTTTAAGGAGTTTTAATGATTTTTTAATGATGTTTTAAGAATGTTTTAATGATGTTTTAATGATGTTTTACCGATGTTTTAATGATGTTTTAATGATGTTTTAAGAATGTTTTAAGAATGTTTTAATGATGTTTTAATGATGTTTTAAGGGTGTTTTAAGGATGTTTTAATGATGTTTTAATGATGTTTTAAGAATGTTTTAATGATGTTTTAAGGATGTTTTAAGGATGTTTTAAGGATGTTTTAATGATGTTTTAATGATGTTTTAATGATGTTTTAATGATGTTTTAAGGGTGTTTTAATTATCTTTTAAGAATGTTTTAATGATGTTTTAAGGATGTTTTAAGGACGTTTTAAGGATGTTTTAATGATGTTTTAATGATGTTTTAATGATGTTTTGAGGATCTGTAATTATGTTTTAAGGATGTTTTAAGGACGTTTTAATGATGTTTTAATGATGATTTAATGATGTTTTAAGAATGTTTTGAGGATCTGGAATTGTGTTCTAAGGATGTTTTAAGGACGTTTTAAGGAAGTTTTAATGATGTTTTAAGGATGTTTTAATTACATTTTAAGGACATTTTAATGCTATTTTAATGCTGTTTTAATGATGATTTAATGAAGTTTTAAGAATGTTTTGAGGATCTGTAATTATGTTTTAAGGATGTTTTAATGATGTTTTAAGGATGTTTTAAGGATGTTTTAATGGCGTTTTAAGGATGTTTTAATGATGTTTTAAGAATGTTTTAAGGATTTCTTAAATTATGTTTTAAGAATGTTTTAAGGACGTTTTAAGGATGTTTTAATGATGTTTTAAGAATGTTTTAAGGATGTTTTAATGATGTTTTAAGAATGTTTTAAGGATGTTTTAATGATGTTTTGATTATGTTTTAAGGATGTTTTAAGGATGTTTTAATGGTATTTAAGGATGTTTTAAGAATGTTTTAAGGACGTTTTAAGGATGTTTTAATGATGTTTTGATTATGTTTTAAGGATGTTTTAAGGATGTTTTAATGATGTTTTAAGAATGTTTTAAGGATGTTTTAATGATGTTTTGATTATGTTTTAAGGATGTTTTAAGGATGTTTTAATGGTATTTAAGGATGTTTTAAGAATGTTTTAAGGACGTTTTAAGGATGTTTTAATGATGTTTTGATTATGTTTTAAGGATGTTTTAAGGATGTTTTAATGGTATTCTAAGGATGTTTTAAGAATGTTTTAATGATGTTTTATATTTTATTGTGTGCAACTGTCCCAGAACACGTGACACTGCTTTACCTCCTGCTGCCACAGACTCTCCAACAACAGCGACACAAAACCCGCGCTCCAGGGCCGGATCTCCCACATTTTAATCCCCGGATAATGCGTCGAGCTCGGGAACTTCCACACGTCCACTTAAATGTACAGAAACCGTTCACGGAGCGTGACCGCGGGGGCGAACGGCCGGCCAAAACGGTAAAGACCCCGTGCTGCGCGAGCAAAGACGTGACACGAGGTTTGTACCGCATGACGTAACGGGCCGACGGCAACGCGCCAGGGTTCCCCCCGCACGAGTCCCAAGGTTCGGGGAGCTGTGCGCTGAAGTGCCGCTCGGTGCGCCAGTTAGGGACCGTCACTAAATTGCGATTGAAGCGTTTGTTTAATAATTTGTGATCTTAAAAAATATCAACCATATTTATACAGAAAAAACATGAATTGAGCATGAGTAGCAAATCCCAGGTGCCATAGTCCTTTTGGGTTGAAAAATGTAACCCTTTTTAGATTTTTAAAGCATAATAGCGCCCAAGTCAGCCAACCTGGATGGTCAACGCTAAGTTATAATAGTAGTTTGAGTCTCACGCACACCTTTTACGTTAAATATGTTTGATATTTTTTAAGATGACACATTTTTAAACAAACACTTTGCGCGCTTTAGAGACGGTCCCTAACTGGCACACGAGACGGTCCCTAACTGGCACACGAGCCGCGAGGAGGACTGGCGAACCTTCGGACGTGTGAGCAGCCACGCCCGATTTGACGTTCGACGCGCAGCTGCCGTCGCCGCCGCAGCATCGCTCACATACAGCACGACTCGTTTTATTCAAGCAGCGGAACATCGCGTACGCTGCAGCGCGCAGAGGGATGCGCGCTGCGGTGGTTGGGGAGGGGGAAGTAGGGCAATCAGAAAAGTTCAACCGGAGTCCAAACTTCCATCTCTGTCGAGTTCACAGCGAGCGTTTTTGCTTCGGGTGGGTTCAAAAGTTCAGGCGCGCCACAACCATTCGGTACACCGCCGATGTATCTACACAAGGGAAGGTCTGAAAAAGTGGGTGGCGGTGACGGAGGGTGCTAGGGGGAGGGGGCGGAGGGAGAGAGAGGCGAGGTGGCCCCCATAGAGAGGCGCTAATCCGTGAATGCCTGTTACGGACATAGGAGATAGCGTGAAATCGATTTATTCACCTGCGATTGAATGGGGTTTACGGAGGAGGCACGGAGGTGCCCGGGGGGGATGAAGATGTCAGCGCCGGGGGCCACTTTCACGACAAACGCTTACGTAAACGTGTAAAAAAAACAACCCAGATAATAAGGCCTGTAGTGAGCGCTTTACTTCAGCGGAAAATCCAAAAGCGACGCGTTTGGCCAAGTGTATTTATTGGTCGTTTGTCTCACGCGCTGAATGTTTGTCACGTGATCAGCTGCAAGAAGGAGACAGTTGTGTGGATGGAACCTGGTTTGTGAGGACCACAGACGCAGCGTGTGGTGAAGCGCCTGTCACGGTCCCTGTCGTTCTGATCCTGACTGGAAAGGTTTGCACGGTCTCTGTTGTGTTTTTTTGTAGGTTTTGGAGCTGATGAACGACATGATGGTTTAGTCGGGCCACGCCTCCACGACCTCATCGCAAACAGGCTAAATGTGCAATAGGAGCCGGCTTTGGACAAATGTGTCTTCAGCGATGGCCGACATGAAGGGTCCGCACGCTCCAAGGGCCCGGCCGATGGAGCCTCCGAGCAGCTTCTGTGGACCGCAAAGGCCAAGCCCACTGAGCCGCTCCGTCACCTAGCAACCAAGACTCGCTGCTTATGCTAACGGCACGCAAAGTACGCTCATGGACGTGTGGATAAAATATTGCACCTAAATATCAGACTCAGAGACATCAGAGAGATTACAGTTCATCTCTGTAATATGTGCATTTAAGACACTTTAATCCCACCACGATTCATTAGCTTAAGGCAAGGCAAGTTTATTTGTAGAGCACAAGACAATTCCAAGTACATGGAAAGATATGGAAAAACAGGAAAAATATGCATTAAAATCACAAAGACATGGCAGAAATCACAAAACCTTCTGTTCTTTCTGTTTAACAGTTTGACATGAATCATATATTTTGTTTATCGATCCGCCCACACTGACACCCCAGACTCTCTTTCCCATATTTATGTGACGTCGCGGGTGCTGCGTTCATATTTAAATGTTGCAGTCTTCTCTGTTGTAAACATCACGTGACAGTTAATGAAGCCGACAGTCGCCTTTCTGTGATGAAACGTCACTCACTTTGTCCTTTGAGTATTAAGTCAATTTTGATGTTTTAAGGACGTTTTAACGACATTTTGAGGAAGTTTTGAGGACGTTTTAAAAACGTTTTAAGGACGTTTTGATAGCGTTTTAAGGACGTTTTAACGACATTTTGAGGAAGTTTTGAGGACGTTTTAACGACATTTTGAGGAAGTTTTGAGGACGTTTTAAAAACGTTTTAAGGACGTTTTAAGGAGGTTTTTAAGACGTTTTGAGGACGTTTTAAGGATGTTTAAAGGACGGTTTGAGGACATTTTAAGGACATTTTGAGGACGTTTTAAGGACGTTTTTAAGATGTTTTTAGGACGTATTGAGGATGTTTTGAGGATGTTTTGAGGACGTTTTGAGGATGTTTTAAGGACGTTTTGAGGACGTTTTTAAGGACGTTTTTAAGATGTTTTTAGGACGTATTGAGGATGTTTTGAGGACGTTTTGAGTATGTTTTGAGGATGTTTTGAGGACGTTTTGAGGACGTTTTAAGGAAGTTTTGAGGACGTTTTGAGGATGTTTTAAGGATGTTTTGAGGATGTTTTAAGGATGTTTTGAGGACGTTTTGAGGACGTTTTAAGGAAGTTTTGAGGACGTTTTGAGGATGTTTTAAGGATGTTTTGAGGATGTTTTAAGGATGTTTTGAGGATGTTTTAAGGACGTTTTTAAGATGTTTTTAGGACGTATTGAGGATGTTTTGAGGACGTTTTGAGTATGTTTTGAGGATGTTTTGAGGACGTTTTGAGGACGTTTTAAGGACGTTTTGAGGACGTTTTTAAGGACGTTTTTAAGATGTTTTTAGGACGTATTGAGGATGTTTTGAGGACGTTTTGAGTATGTTTTGAGGATGTTTTGAGGACGTTTTGAGGACGTTTTAAGGAAGTTTTGAGGACGTTTTGAGGATGTTTTAAGGATGTTTTGAGGATGTTTTAAGGATGTTTTGAGGATGTTTTAAGGACGGTTTAAGGATGTTTTGAGGACGTTTTTAAGATGTTTTAAGGATGTTTTGAGGATGTTTTAAGGACGGTTTAAGGATGTTTTGAGGACGTTTTGAGGACGTTTTAAGGACGTTTTGAGGATGTTTTGAGGACATTTTGAGGATGTTTTAAGGACGGTTTAAGGACAGTTTAAGGACGGTTTAAGAACGGTTTGGGACAATCGTTGTACGACCTGACTTTGTGGTGAAATTGAGTCGATAGCGGTGCAAAAGCGTGAACTGCACCTCGTCGTTGGAGTCCTTGCACCTGTCTGCGACGCGCTCAGTCAGTTCGGTCTGGACCTGCCGCAGCTTGAACATCATCGCTCCAATAAAACTGTCAAGCTTTATTTGTAGAGCACAATTAAAACGCTGCGTACGTTTGCCAAATGCTGCGCGGCGGTGATCGGGAGACAAGAGCGCGATAAGGCACTTTTAAGAAGGTTAAAACAATACACGGTCCAATATCGTACACGTTGTCTTTAATTGACGAATCAGTTCTTTTGGAAAGTAAAGTTTGATGCTAGAGCACAGTTTGCACACGGAAATAATCATTGTAAAAGCTTAAAACAGAAGAGCGCACAAAGCTAACGAACTGAACTTAGATATTCACAAGTATTCATCTGGAAATCTATCATTTCACGCCATAATTCAGGCCAGAAAAAAGATCCTGAACCTCATTGGGACTTTCCTGGTTAAATAGAGGTCGATAAATGAATAGATAAAGTTGCAGATGTAAATGAGAACAAGTACGTGGATGAATAAAGGTAAAATAGAGAAAGAAATACAGTCTTGCAAAGGGAAACGTGGTCACATAAGCTCGTTTTAGGCCTCATCGTTCCTCCCACTGCGTCTTTATTGGAAAACCTGACTTATCAGACCGGCTTTTTCAAGTACAAATGAACATAAAACGTGACTGTGAAATGAATCGTCCCCAAAGAGCCAAAGTCCCATCACGGCTTTGGACGCGGCGAGAGAAACATGAGGCTCGCTCTTCAACCCGAAGTTCAACCCCGGTTCCTCCTGTTTCGGTCACAAATCCGCTCCAAACCACTAATTTAGAAAAGCTCTGGTTAGTTTGTACGATTAAAACTCTTATTTGCCTCGATGGGACTTGGCCCAAGCAGCGGATTCTGTGCGGTTTGGTGTGGCTCTGGAGAGAGCTGGACCCGGTCATGGGACCCGGCCACTTTGGCACTGCCCGGTGGTGGCACTGCCCGGTGGCACTGCCCGGTGGCCCAGAGTTGCATCCAGAGTTGAACGTGTCCACGAGGTTCGGCGCAGAGGCGCGAAACGCTCACGAGAAACGCTCACGAGAAAACAAGAAACGTTAATGAGAAACGCTCACAAGAAACGCTCAAGAGAAACACTCAAGAGAAACGCTCACAAGAAACGCTCACAAGAAACGCTCAAGAGAAACGCTCACAAGAAACGCTCACAAGAAACGCTCAAGAGAAACGCTCAAGAGAAACGCTCACGAGAAACGCTCACGAGAAACGCTCAAGAGAAACGCTCACGAGAAACGCTCACAAGAAACGCTCACAAGAAACGCTCAAGAGAAACGCTCAAGAGAAACGCTCACAAGAAACGCTCACAAGAAACGCTCAAGAGAAACGCTCAAGAGAAACGCTCAAGAGAAACGCTCACAAGAAACGCTCACGAGAAACGCTCAAGAGAAACGCTCAAGAGAAACGCTCACGAGAAACGCTCAAGAGAAACGCTCACAAGAAACGCTCACAAGAAACGCTCACAAGAAACGCTCACGAGAAAAGAAGAAACACTCACGAGAAACGCTCACGAGAAGAGAAGAAACGCTCACGAGAAACGCTCACGAGAAACGTTCACGAGGAAACAAGAAACTCTCACGAGAAAACAAGAAACGCTCATGAGAAAAGTAGAAACGCTCACAAGAAACGCTCACGAAAAAAGAAGAAACGCTCACGAGAAACACTCACGAGAAACGCTCAAGAGGAAACAAGAAACACTCACGAGAAACGCTGACAAGAAAACAAGAAACGCTCACGAGAAAAGTAGAAACGCTCACAAGAAACGCTCACGAGAAAAGAAGAAACGCTCACGAGAAACGCTCACGAGAAACACTCACGAGAACCGCTCACAAGAAACGCTCACAAGAAACGCTCAAGAGAAAACAAGAAACGCTCACGAGAAACGCTCACGAGAAACGCTCACGAGAAACGCTCACGAGAAACGCTCAAGAGAAAACAAGAAACGCTCACGAGTTACAACATGATACAACACGTTACAACACGTTACAACACGTAACAACACGTTACAACACGATACAACACGTTACAACACGTTACAACACGATACAACACGTTACAACACGATACAACACGTTACAACACGTTACAACACGATACAACACGTTACAACACGTTACAACACGTTACAACACGTTACAACACGATACAACACGTTACAACACGTTACAACACGTAACAACACGTTACAACACGATACAACACGTTACAACACGTTACAACACGATACAACACGTTACAACACGATACAACATGATACAACACGTTACAACACGTTACAACACGATACAACACGTTACAACACGATACAACATGATACAACACGTTACAACACGATACAACATGATACAACACGTTACAACACGTTACAACACGTTACAACACGTTACAACACGATACAACACGATACAACACGTTACAACACGTTACAACATGTTACAACACGATACAACACGTTACAACACGTGTACAACAAGTTACAACATGATACAACACGTTACAACACGTTACAACACGATACAACATGTTACAACACGATACAACACGTTACAACACGTTAAAACACGATACAACACGTTACAACACGATACAACATGATACAACATGATACAACACGTTACAACACGTTACAACACGATACAACACGTTACAACACGATACAACACGTTACAACACGGTACAACACGATAAAACACGATACAACACGATACAACACGGTACAACACGATAAAACATGATACAACACGTTACAACACGATACAACACGGTACAACACGATACAACACGTTACAACACGTTACAACACGTAACAACACGTTACAACACGATACAACACGTTACAACACGTTACAACACGATACAACACGTTACAACACGATACAACATGATACAACACGTTACAACACGTTACAACACGTTACAACACGATACAACACGTTACAACACGTTACAACACGTAACAACACGTTACAACACGATACAACACGTTACAACACGTTACAACACGTTACAACACGATACAACACGTTACAACACGTTACAACACGTAACAACACGTTACAACACGATACAACACGTTACAACACGTTACAACACGATACAACACGTTACAACACGATACAACACGTTACAACACGTTACAACACGATACAACATGATACAACACGTTACAACACGTAACAACACGTTACAACACGATACAACACGTTACAACACGTTACAACACGATACAACACGTTACAACACGATACAACATGATACAACACGTTACAACACGTTACAACACGATACAACACGTTACAACACGATACAACACGATACAACACGTTACAACACGATACAACATGATACAACACGTTACAACACGTTACAACACGTTACAACACGATACAACACGTTACAACACGATACAACACGTTACAACACGTTACAACACGATACAACACGTTACAACACGTTACAACACGTTACAACACGATACAACATGATACAACACGTTACAACACGTTACAACACGTTACAACACGATACAACACGTTACAACACGATACAACATGATACAACACGTTACAACACGTTACAACACGTTACAACACGATACAACACGTTACAACACGATACAACACGTTACAACACGTTACAACACGATACAACACGTTACAACACGTTACAACACGATACAACATGATACAACACGTTACAACACGTAACAACACGTTACAACACGATACAACACGTTACAACACGTTACAACATGATACAACACGTTACAACACGTTACAACACGATACAACACGTTACAACACGATACAACACGATACAACACGTTACAACACGATACAACATGATACAACACGTTACAACACGTTACAACACGTTACAACACGATACAACACGATACAACACGTTACAACACGTTACAACATGTTACAACACGATACAACACGTTACAACACGTGTACAACAAGTTACAACATGATACAACACGTTACAACACGTTACAACACGATACAACATGTTACAACACGATACAACACGTTACAACACGTTAAAACACGATACAACACGTTACAACACGATACAACATGATACAACATGATACAACACGTTACAACACGTTACAACACGATACAACACGTTACAACACGATACAACACGTTACAACACGGTACAACACGATAAAACACGATACAACACGATACAACACGGTACAACACGATAAAACATGATACAACACGTTACAACACGATACAACACGGTACAACACGATACAACACGTTACAACACGTTACAACACGTAACAACACGTTACAACACGATACAACACGTTACAACACGTTACAACACGATACAACACGTTACAACACGATACAACATGATACAACACGTTACAACACGTTACAACACGTTACAACACGATACAACACGTTACAACACGTTACAACACGTAACAACACGTTACAACACGATACAACACGTTACAACACGTTACAACACGTTACAACACGATACAACACGTTACAACACGTTACAACACGTAACAACACGTTACAACACGATACAACACGTTACAACACGTTACAACACGATACAACACGTTACAACACGATACAACACGTTACAACACGTTACAACACGATACAACATGATACAACACGTTACAACACGTAACAACACGTTACAACACGATACAACACGTTACAACACGTTACAACACGATACAACACGTTACAACACGATACAACATGATACAACACGTTACAACACGTTACAACACGATACAACACGTTACAACACGATACAACACGATACAACACGTTACAACACGATACAACATGATACAACACGTTACAACACGTTACAACACGTTACAACACGATACAACACGTTACAACACGATACAACACGTTACAACACGTTACAACACGATACAACACGTTACAACACGTTACAACACGTTACAACACGATACAACATGATACAACACGTTACAACACGTTACAACACGTTACAACACGATACAACACGTTACAACACGATACAACATGATACAACACGTTACAACACGTTACAACACGTTACAACACGATACAACACGTTACAACACGATACAACACGTTACAACACGTTACAACACGATACAACACGTTACAACACGTTACAACACGATACAACATGATACAACACGTTACAACACGTAACAACACGTTACAACACGATACAACACGTTACAACACGTTACAACATGATACAACACGTTACAACACGTTACAACACGATACAACACGTTACAACACGATACAACACGATACAACACGTTACAACACGATACAACATGATACAACACGTTACAACACGTTACAACACGTTACAACACGATACAACACGATACAACACGTTACAACACGTTACAACATGTTACAACACGATACAACACGTTACAACACGTGTACAACAAGTTACAACATGATACAACACGTTACAACACGTTACAACACGATACAACATGTTACAACACGATACAACACGTTACAACACGTTACAACACGATACAACACGTTACAACACGATACAACATGATACAACATGATACAACACGTTACAACACGTTACAACACGATACAACACGTTACAACACGATACAACACGTTACAACACGGTACAACACGATAAAACACGATACAACACGATACAACACGGTACAACACGATAAAACATGATAAAACACGGTACAACGCGGGGCTGGAGGATTGGCCCTTGCTTCAAATCTCGATCCACCGGACGCTGACGCTACAAACGATCAAAGAAACCTCCAGCGCGATCTCCAAACCTCGTCATGTCCAGGATTTTACAGTTTTGGTGATTGCAGGTGCTGATCTTTATGTCTCTCCACGTCACAATGTCGCAGAGTAAGCCGTGGTCGCCGTGGATACGAGCTGCAGACTGGGACTCGTAAAAGCTCTCTGACATCGTCTTTGAGGGTCCGAGCTCGCAGACCAGGCTCAGCTCGCGAGGTCAGACTCCATCACATTAGCGTCATGTTGACTCTTCCTCCCGTCGCCCTCCGGAGGCGTCTCTGGGCGATCGCGTTTGCGTCACGACATCTGCGCCGGTCGCTCGGGCTAAATTACAGACGAAACTCCGGGGTTTTCGATCGAGCGACGGCGCGGTCACGGTCGAGCTACTGTAATTTAGCAGCCGCCCCGATCCCCGCACAGAGGCGCCGGCCCCAAAACCACATTCCAGATCCTGAAATAGTTTGACAACCATGATTTGGCGAAGTGTCTGTCCGATCGGAATCGCGAAATCGATCACAAAACACAACTGAAACGCCTTGTTGCACGTCAAGGCTTCGATTAAGGATTCATGTTGGAAAAAGGATGCAAACGTTGAGCTAGTTTCTGGAGCGAGGGGAGAAATGTTGACTTAAGACATTCAAAGTCTTCAAGGAATCAATCCACAAGTGATTCCGACGCGCTTAAACTCGGAATTAGGACCTTTTCTTCTGCTCGATTTCACCGCGACATTCTCCAGAACGACATAAATATAGTTGTAGTCGTCGGCAATCTTTTCTGATTTATAATTGACTCTTGTTTGGCAGAATGAGGAACGTGCGGCGGACACGTGACGGTCATGTAACGGTCATGTGACGGTCATGTGATGGTCATGTGACGGTTGAGATGTAGATGGAAAACAGCTTGATGGAACTGTAACGTCTCAATGAAAACACAAATACAAACACTGCATTCTGGGCTTTTGTCTCAAGATTACTCCAAAAATAACATAGATTGAACGATTAAAACAGCTGTTCGGAGCCCGGGCTTATGAAACTGTGTTTGTCCTGTTCATTTCAAGTTAACAACTGTTTGCAGAAAGAAAAAAAGTGCTTTCTAACGCCAAAAAACAAATTTAACTGAACCGAACTTAAGCTCGATGTCTCTGAGACGTTGTCAATCACACAATTGTCACACACAGTCCTCTGATTGGCTCGTGGCGCTCTCACGCAGTCCTCTGATTGGCTCGTGGCGCTCTCACGCAGTCCTCTGATTGGCTCGTGGTACTCACATACAGTCCTCTGATTTGCTCGTGGCGCTCTCACGCAGTCCTCTGATTGGCCCGTGGCTCTCACATCACATACAGTCCTCTGATTGGCCCGTGGCGCTCTCACGCAGTCCTCTGATTGGCTCGTGGTGCTCACATACAGTCCTCTGATTGGCTTGTGGCGCTCACATCACATGCAGTCCTCTGATTGGCCCGTGGCGCTCACATACAGTCCTCTGATTGGCTCGTGGCGCTCACATCACATACAGTCCTCTGATTGGCTCGTGGTGCTCAATTCACATACAGTCCTCTGATTGGCCCGTGGCGCTCACATCACATACTGTCCTCTGATTGGCCCGTGGCGCTCACATCACATACAGTCCTCTGATTGGCCCGTGGCGCTCACATCACATACAGTCCTCTGATTGGCCCGTGGCGCTCACATACAGTCCTCTGATTGGCTCGTGGTGCTCAATTCACATACAGTCCTCTGATTGGCCCGTGGCGCTCACATCACATACAGTCCTCTGATTGGCCCGTGGCGCTCACATCACATACAGTCCTCTGATTGGCCCGTGGCGCTCACATCACATCAGTCCTCTGATTGGCCCGTGGCGCTCACATCAGACGTTCAGTCCTAGTTCTGTTAAACGTGGATGACAGATTTGGCGGGGAGTGTTTCGGCGTGCAGCGGTGAGTAACCGTGGCAACCCGAGTGTTTCTCCCACTCTGCAACGCAACTGGAACTATGTTAAAAGCAAAGATCTCAAAGGTTTCACCTCTGCCCTACAAAGAACACGTTGGATGAATCAAAAAAACGACCTCTTAAGAGTTCAGCCAAAGTACATTTCATTATTTATTATACCAAAAACCAAAAAACATATAAAACGACAGAAAGTTGTCTTTAGACTTCTTCTGTCTTTAGACTTCTGCTCTTGGGGTTTTGGCGCGTTCGCTCGCACGTGTTTTCGGGGGAACTCCAGCAGGAATGCGCCGCTGCCGCCATCACACCCGATGATGTCACCGCCGCCGATGATAACAAATGTTTGTAAATACAGGGTTCGTATCCCGCGGCAACAGACGGAGCGAGGAAACATGAAGATACTGCAGCTGAAACGCTTCTGACGATGACGACGACTTTTAGGACCTCATCAGGGTCAAAAGGGATTATCAAAGACAGTATGAAACTATTGTGCACATCCCCCGATGACCACTGGGGGCAGCAGTGACCACTGGGGGCAGCAGTGACCACAGGGGGCAGCAGTGACCACTGGGGGCAGCAGTGACCACTGGGGGCAGCAGTGACCACTGGGGGCAGCATTGACCACAGGGGGCAGCAGTGACGACAGGGGGCAGAAGTGACCACTGGGGCAGTAGTGACCAGTGGGGGCAGCAGTGACCACAGGGGGCAGCAGTGACCACAGGGGGCAGCAGTGACCACAGGGGGCAGTAGTGACCACAGGGGGCAGCAGTGACCACAGGGGGCAGCAACAGCCTCTACAGTCAGCCTCTCAGTCTTTCTGTGTCACGTTTGTAACTGAAGGAACTAAACTCACACCAGCAAATTAGATCCTCTATTATTCCTTTAACTAATACAAGAAGTTACCTCTTTTTGTCCACTCGCCGCTCTCGCTCGCCGCTCTGGCTTACGTTCGCCGCTCTCGATCGTCGCTCTCGCTCTCACTCGCTCTGGCTCGCCGCTCTCGCTCTCACTCGCCGCTCTCGCTCTCACTCGCCGCTCTCGCTCTCAATCGTCGCTCTCGCTCTCCGCTCTCGCGCGCCGCTCTGGCTCGCCGCTCTGGCTCGCCGCTCTGGCTCGCCGCTCATTGCTCTGGCTCGCCGCTCTGGCTCACCGCTCTGGCTCGCCGCTCTGGCTCACCGCTCTGGCTCGCCGCCCTTGCTCTCGCTCGCTGCCCTCGCTCGCCGCTCTCGCTCGCCTCCCTCGCTCGCCGCTCTCGCTCGCCGCTCTCGCTCTGGCTCGCCGCTCTGGCTCGCCGCTCTGGATCGCCGCTCTGGCTCGCCGCTCTCGCTTGCCGCTCTCGCTCTGGCTCGCCGCTCTGGCTCGCCGCTCTCGCTCTCACTCGCCGCTCTCGCTCTCAATCGTCGCTCTCCGCTCTCGCGCGCCGCTCTGGCTCGCCGCTCTGGCTCGCCGCTCTGGCTCGCCGCTCATTGCTCTGGCTCGCCGCTCTGGCTCACCGCTCTGGCTCGCCGCTCTGGCTCACCGCTCTGGCTCGCCGCTCTGGCTCGCCGACCTTGCTCTCGCTCGCCGCCCTCGCTCGCCGCTCTGGCTCGCCGCTCTGGATCGCCGCTCTGGCTCGCCGCTCTCGCTCTGGCTCGCCACTCTGGCTCGCCGCCCTCGCCGCTCTCGCTCCTGCTGCCCGCTCCCGCTCGCCGCTCTCGCTTGCTGCTCTGGCTTACGTTCGCCGCTCTCAATCGTCGCTCTCGCTCTCACTCGCTCTGGCTCGCCGCTCTGGCTCGCCACTCTCACTCGCTCTGGCTCGCCGCTCTCGCTCTCACTCGCCGCTCTCGCTCTCAATCGTCGCTCTCGCGCGCCGCTCTGGCTCGCCGCTCTGGCTCGCCGCTCATTGCTCTGGCTCGCCGCTCTGGCTCGCCGCTCTGGCTCACCGCTCTGGCTCGCCGCCCTTGCTCTCGCTTGCCGCTCTCGCTTGCCGCTCTCGCTCGCCGCTCTCGCTCGCCGCTCTCGCTCGCCGCTCTCGCTCGCCGTTCTCGCTCGCCGCTCTCGCTCGCCGCCCTCGCTCGCCGCTCTCGCTCGCCGCTCTGGCTCGCCGCTCTGGCTCGCCGCTCTGGCTCGCCGCTCTGGATCGCCGCTCTGGCTCGCCGCTCTCGCTCTGGCTCGCCACTCTGGCTCGCCGCTCTCGCTCTCGCTCTGGCTCGCCGCCCTCGCTCCCGCTGCCCGCTCGCCGCTCCCGCTCGCCGCTCGCCTCTCCCGCTCGCCGCTCGCCGCTCTCGCTGTCTCACAGACTGAGCGGATCCAAACCTCAAACCTCCAAATATGTCGTGAGGTCGAGTCGTGTCGTTCCAGAGAAACTGAATCTGTTTCTGAGACAAACATTTGTCTCGTGTTTACAACAGTTCAACATGAAATGGGAATATTTATTGCACTGGCCAAATATAATATAATACCTTTTATAAAAACGTCTCCCTGAATACACGCAGTACACACGCAGTACACACGCAGTACACACGCAGTACACACGCAGTACACACGCAGTACACACGCAGTACACGTTAGACTTAATACACCTAGTACACACGCAGTACACGTTACACTGAACACACGCAGTACATGTTACACTGAATACACGCAGTACACGTTACACTGAACACACGCAGTACACGTTACACTGAACACACGCAGTACACGTTACACTGAACACACGCAGTACACGTTACACTGAACACACGCAGTACACGTTGCATTGAATACACACAGTACACGTTACACTGAACACACGCAGTACACGTTACACTGAATACACGCAGTACACACACAGTACACGTTACACTGAACACACGCAGTACACGTTACACTGAACACACGCAGTACACGTTACACTGAACACACGCAGTACACGTTGCACTGAATACACGCAGTAGACGTTACACTGAATACACGCAGTACACGTTAAACTGAACACACGCAGTACACGTTACACTGAACACACGCAGTACACGTTGCACTGAATACACGCAGTAGACGTTACACTGAATACACGCAGTAGACGTTACACTGAATACACGCAGTAGACGTTACACTGAATACACGCAGTAGACGTTACACTGAATACTTCAAATGTCCACAATAACCTCACATAACCTTTAACAACATCTGATTGGTCCATTACAAAAGGAAACGTCTTCGTTCCAAACCAGCTTCAGTAAAGAACACGATTTAACGTCGTGTTTCGCTTCAATGCAACAAATTTACTGAACCTGAAAAAACCCAAAACGTTTCAAAAAAATAATGAGTTTCGGGTTTAAAAGTCGCGCCAGGATTTGGAGATCTGGACGATGTCGCTGAAGTTCCCGATCGCTCGCGGTCACGTCCCGAAGGTGCACGGAGGGTCAGTCACCCGCTCGTCTCCATGGAGATGTGAGCGCCGTGTCTGGAACATCATGGGGTCCGCCACCCGCTCGTCTCCATGGAGATGTGAGTGCCGTGTCTGGAACATCATGGGGTCAGCCACCCGCTCGTCTCCATGGAGATGTGAGCGCCGTGTCTGGAACATCATGGGGTCAGCCACCCGCTCGTCTCCATGGAGATGTGAGCGCCGTGTCTGGAACATCATGGGGTCAGCCACCCGCTCGTCTCCATGGAGATGTGAGTGCCGTGTCTGGAACATCATGGGGTCAGCCACCCGCTCGTCTCCATGGAGATGTGAGTGCCGTGTCTGGAACATCATGGGGTCCGCCACCCGCTCGTCTCCATGGAGATGTGAGCGCCATGTTTTGTTGTTTTTTGTGCCGACTGCGCACCATTCGCTTCGTCGTGAGCGAAACCCATTAAAATCGAGTCTAAAGTCGTCGTCCAACGCGCCGAGGCAGTTTGGACGGACGTTTTTCCCCTCGACTCGTGTCACGTTCGCTCAGTCCGATGCTGAAAACACAATTTGCATTTGTTTTTACGACTTTATCGAGCTTTAGGTTCTCGGTCACGGTCTTTTCTCTAATCTCTCGGTTTTCACAGCTTCGTCGGTTACTGAGGTTTACTTAACACACCATGAGCGAGCGACTCTTCTGAGTGTCCTGAGCGGTTTCTGAACCGCGGAGAATCAAAACCCTCCGTCGTTGCCAAATGGAAAGAACACGGCGTAAACTATGCACTTTTTCGGTCATGTTTTAGCGGGTGGTGCGCCGCAGAATCCTGTTAAATCAAAAGAAAGTGACTCAAAGACGCTTGAAAAACTCGGATCAGTTTCGCAGCTCGACAGGTTTAGCTTGAGGAACGTGACGATGTTGGTCTTTTACTGAACGGAAACGGGCGAATTATGAACCACGGCGAGCGTTAATACAATAACAACGTGCGTGATTATTAGAAGGACCTAAGATCAAAGATGGACTTTTTCAAGCGCGATCTCGACTTTGGCCCGTTCCGCTCCACTTTACGGCTTTTGAATGGCCAACGCAAACACAACGGAACGAGATCACAAAGAGCGATCGCAAACACAACACGTACTCAAAGTTTTGTTCAAACACAAAGTTAATATCCATAAAACGCTGCAAAGAATCATGTACTCATGGCCTGAAGAGGCGGAGCCAAGCGAGGCGTGGTCACAATAAAATGCAATGAACACTGTGTGTCCAAGAGGCCAAAGGAGAAAAACTACATGTGGGCCAAATCCAGGCCTGGTTTAGACCTGGTTTAGTCCCGGTTTATTCCCGGTTTAGACCCGGTTTAGACCCGGTTTAGTCCAGGTTTAGACCCGGTTTAGACCCAGTTTAGACCCGGTTTAGTCCAGGTTTATTCCCGGTTTAGACCCGGTTTAGACCTGGTTTAGTCCAGGTTTAGACCCGGTTTAGACCTAGTTTAGACCCGGTTTAGTCTTGGTTTAGACCTGGTTTAATCCTGGTTTAGTCCTGTTTTAGACCCGGTTTAGACCTGGTTTAGTCCTGTTTTTGTCCTGGTTTCGTCCCGGTTTAGTCCTGGTTTAGACCTGGTTTAGACCTGGTTTAGTCCCGGTTTAGACCCAGTTTAGTCCAGGTTTAGTCCTGGTTTAGACCTGGTTTAATCCTGGTTTAGTCCTGGTTCAGACCCGGTTTAGACCTGGTTTAGTCCTGTTTTTGTCCTGGTTTCGTCCCAGTGTAGTCCTGGTTTAGTCCTGGTTTAGACCTGGTTTAGACCTGGTTTAATCCTGGTTTAGTCCTGGTTTAGACCCGGTTTAGACCTGGTTTAGTCCTGTTTTTGTCCTGGTTTCGTCCCGGTTTAGTCCTGGTTTAGTCCTGGTTCAGACCTGGTTTGGACCTTTTTTAGACCCAGTTTAGTCCCGGTTTAGAGCCGGTTTGGACCTGGTTTAGACCTGGTTTATAATAGTGAGTTTGGTGTTGCTGTTTCTGTCGATTATCGTGACTTTACGTTTGTCGTTTGACTCGATCAGACTCAAAGAATCTCTGGATTTACAGAAGATACATTTCCGCTTCATTGAGGTTTTCAAGAATCCTGTGAAACTTTTAAAGTTCCTGTTTTTTCTAATCATGTCTTAGTTTGACACGATAGCATGAGCTAGCAGGCGTCGCCATGACAACTGGACCTCAGACTCTACGTTCGTCCCGCCGTCAGCGTCACTCCAACATCTCTATTGACTCTTAAAAGAGCTGGTGTAACGTCGCTAATCGTGACTCATTCTTAGTCAAGTCTTTATAAAGTACCGTATTTTCCGGACTATAAGTTGCACCTTTTTTCATAGTTTTGGCCGAGGTGCAACTTATACTTATGTTTATACTTATATAAATAAAACCGGACCGACTTATATGTGATATTATTTGTTATTTTCACACTTTCAACTGCATTTCATACTCCAGTGCGACTTATATATATTATGCATTTTTTGGCGACTTATACTCCAGAAAATACGGTAAATACAAAGCCTGAATCATTCTTAATAAACGATTTGCTCATTATGAATCAAGCTCTTGTTTGTGCTTTATTAAGGCAAGGCAAGTTTATTTGTAGAGCACATTTCATACACAAGGCAATTCAAAGTGCTTCACACAGCAGGAAAAAATGCATTCAAATCACAAAGAAATTACAGAAATACAATAAAATTAACTAAATTAAAAATTATCAATCCAACTGATTTTCTAAACTAATAAAATCACAAACAAAAGAGAAGAGTGCAACGATAAAAATTAACTACAATAAAATTAACTAAATTAAAAATTATCAATCCAACTGATTTTCTAAACTAATAAAATCACAAACAAAAGAGAAGAGTTCAAAGAAAAAATCCTTTCAGTCATATGCGCAGCTAAACAAAACTGTTTTTAGCTTAGATTTGAACATTGTCAGAGTAGAACCTGTCTCACATCTTCAGGAGGAATGTTCCAGATTTTAGCTGCATAAAACTGAAACGCAGATTCCCCATGTTTTGTCCTGACTCTGGCACCAGCAGGAGGCCGGTCCCTGAGGTCCTCAGAGTCCGAGATGGTTCATATGGCACTAACATACCCAAGATGTACTTTGGTGCTAGGCCATGGAGAGACTTGTACACAAGCAGAGCTGCTTTAAAGTCTCTTCTCTGAGCCACAGGGGGCAGTGCAGAGACCTGAGAACAGGACTAATGTGATCATACTTCCTGGTTCTAGTCAGGACCCGAGCAGCAGTGTTCTGGATGTACTGCAGCTGTTTTACAGCTCGTTTGGAGAGACCAGTGAGCAGGCCGTTACAGTAGTCTAATCTACTGGAGACAAACGCGTGGATAAGTCTCTCTAAATCTGGTTTTGACACTATATTTTTGATTTTGGCAATGTTTTTTAGATGGTATAAAGCTGCTGATGTTATTGATTTGACGTGGCTATTAAAGTTCAAGTCTGAGTCCATTATTACACCCAGATTTCTAATTTGGTTTGTAGGTTTTAGAGCGAGACTCTGGAGGTGACCGCTAACACTTTCTCTTTGTTTCTGTGGGCCAAAAACGATTATTTCAGTCTTGTCTGAGTTCAGCTGGAGAAAGTTGTTTTGCATCCACAAACTGATCTGTTGGATGCAGTGACAGAGTGAATCTACTGGTCCATAGTCACCTGCCGATAGTGAAACATAGATCTGAGTGTCGTCTGCATTATTGTGATAGGACACATTTTCACTGCGTATCAACTGACCTAACGGCAGCATGTAGAGGTTGAACAGAAGGGGACTCAGGACTGACCCTTGGGCACTCCACAGGTCAGGGTCATGTGGTCTGAGACACAGCTACCAATTTCAACAAAGTACTTCCTGTCTTCCAGATAGGACCTTAACCAGTTTAGGGCAGTGCCAGTGATGCCCACCCAGTCCTCTAGTCTCCGTAAGAGGATCCCATGATCGACAGTGTCAAAAGCAGCACTCAGATCTAACAGAATTAAGACTGAGGCTTTGCCCGTGTCAGTGTTCAGGCGGATGTCATTTGTCACCTTGACAAGAGCAGTCTCAGTGCTGTGATGAGGTCTAAAACCTGACTGAAAAACATCAAATGAGTTGTTTATTAAGAGGAAATCTGTGAGCTGTTGGTAAACAACCTTTTCAAGGACTTTGCCCCAAAATGGCAGATTAGAGATGGGCCGGTAATGACTCAGTACTGCGGCATCAAGACTGCTCTTCTTTAGGAGAGGCTTTATGACCGCAGTTTTCAAAGACATTGGGAATGTTCCAGATTGAAGCGACATGTTAATTATGTGAGTGAATGGTGCTAACAAACTGTTCAGCACAGACTTTAGAAATTTGGTGGGTAACACATCAAGGCAGCATGTAGATGAACTCAGACTGGTGATGATTTCATGGACAGTTTTGTCAGTTACTGGTGCAAAGTGAGTTAGCTCTAAGTGTCTTGGTGGTTTTAGGGTAATTTTTTGCATTGTGGGATTTATAGCATTTTTAATGCCCTGAACTTTGTCATTAAAGAATAATACAAACTCATTACACTTGGATGTGGAAATGAGTTCTAACGGCAGCTGAGCTGGAGGGTTTGTTAATCTGTTTACTGTGGCAAACAGGACACGCAAGTTGTTACTGCAGCTTCCAATTATTTCAGAAAAATATCTTTCCCTAGTCCTACATAAGATTAGGTTGTACATGTTCAGCTTTTCTTTGTAAATCTCTTTTTGAACCTGGAGCTTTGACTTGTGCCATTTCCGTTCGGCCCTGCGGCACTCCCTTTTCTGTGCCCTGACCGAATCATCATTTCTCCACAGCGCCTTCTGCTTATTTTTAACCATTTTAGCCTTTATAGGGGCGATGGTGTCCAGAACATTCAAAACACTAGATGTAACAGAGTTCAACAAATCATTTACATTAGAACATGAGACATTTTCAAAGGTTATAATTTCCATAAACAGTGCACCTGTGCCATCACTTATGTGTCTCCTCTGAACAACTGCAGGACCAACCGGAGGTTTGGGAGAAACAGACAGGTCAAAGAAGACACAGAAATGATCAGACAGAGCAACATCGATCACATTAACATTTGAAATATTTACCCCCTTTGTAATTATGAGATCTAGAGTGTGTCCTTTGCTGTGGGTGGGGCCTCTCACATGCTGAGTAAGACTGAAGGTTTCAAGGACAGCATCAAGCTCTTTAGCGTTTCTGTCACAAACATTATCAACATGCACATTGAAATCACCTGTAATGACCAAACCATCAAAGTCTGTGCATATGACTGATAGCATCTCAGTAAAATCATCAATAAAACTTTGGCAGTGCTGGGGAGGCTTGTATAAAACAATGAAGAGAATGGATGGAGACCGTTTTAGCTCCATTTTAAAGGATACATACTAAAATGATGAAAACACCCCAAAAGACAACCTGCGGGTAATTATTTCATCTCTAAAGACAGCACAGACTCCACCCCCTTTTTTGTTTTCTCGTGTTTCAGATTCAAACTTAAAGTTGGGTGGAGCAGATTCTATCAGAACTACATTTCCTGTGTTTTTGTCAAGCCATGTTTCAGTTAAAAACATAAAATCAAGATTATAAGAAGAAATAAAATTATTAATTAAGAGAGATTTGTTACATAAGGATCTGACATTTAGCACAGCAAGTTTCAGACTAGTTTCAGTGAGACTGGGCTTTATCTTTTCACAGGGAATATGAATCACATTTCTCAGATTGGGCCTGACTCGCATTTTGTTTTTCCATCTGTGTGATGATGTGGCTACAGAAATAGCGCTAGGGGGGGCTCTTTTTACATAGGGCCCCGGGTTGGTTTGATTTTTAATGTGACAATAAGTCCCGGCAACGCTGAGACCCAGTGCATCCTAGCTATGGGAGATACCAGGTGAAAGGCGAGGTTGGATGGGTGGTGGGGCTTTTGTAGCCAAGGAGAGTTTGGGACCAGGTGAGAGGCGAGGGGGGATGGGTGGTGGGGCTTTTGTTGGTGTAGTCGGCATAGCCCTTGCTATATTGGGCGTGAGTGGAGCCATCTTAATGCCTGATTTGATCAGACTTTCAAAATGGCTGGGAAGGCCCATGGGTGAGAGTGGAGATGAGAAGGAGAATGATGAATCTTTAGTGGGAGTAGATGTTGCAGGGGGAACCCAGGGCTGGTGTGAAGGCAGGGGCGATGACAGGGATGTTGTTGGGCTTGTCACAGATGGGTCCAAGGCGTTTGAAGATTGTTCCTTTGCTGGAGGCGGTGGAGGTGAATGTGGAGCAGCTGGAGCTGAATCCTTTGCTGGTGGTTGTGGAGCAGCTGCTGATGAATCCTTTGGTGGAGGCTGAGGTTGTGGTGCTTTTGATGTTGAAACATTGGCTCGGTCTCTGGCTGATGGAGCAGGAATTCTTCTCTCATTCCTCTCTTCTCTAACTATCTGCTCAGGACCCTGTCCAGGCCCAGTCCAATGCCTCAGAGCGTGGAGCAGGTTTTCTGTCAGCACCCTCACTCCACCTCTGCATAGGTGGGGGCCATTTCTCTTAAACAGGTCCTCTCGTTTCCAGAATAGATAGAAGTTCTCAATATAGTGTAGTCCTCTCGGGGAACACTCATCGGACAGCCATGTGTTCAGCTGAAGAAGCCGGCTAAACTTGTTTATCCTCCTGTCGATGTTTGGAAGAGGTCCACTTATGAATGTTTTGATTTCCATTTTATCAAGCACGTCGAATAACTTCAAGAAGTCTTTTTTCAAAACTTCAGTCTGTTCCCGCCGCATGTCCACTGCACCCACGTGCACAATCAGCTGTTTAGCTCCTCCATGCTTATCCTCCACGTTATCTCAGAAACAGTGGCGCTTGGAAAAGAATGTGTGTTTATCTTTTCATGCGTCACGTGACTTATCGCGCCGTCCCCAACTAAAACAATCTGCGTGACCTTGGCTTGTGGCACAGTTCCTCCTTGCTGTATTTTGGCCATGTCATCTTTCCTTTTTTCATTTAATTCCATCTCTGAAAGTGGTAAAAATCTGTTGGTGAGCTGTATTTTAGGTGACTTCACGTTAAGGTTAAGGTTAATTATGGCACGGTGCCGAGGGGGGAGGGTCTGCAGACAGGGGGCGCTCCGGGACACTTCCTTCCGGGACACTTCCTGCCGGGACACTTCCTCCTGGGACACTTCCTGCTTCTCGAATATTGACCAATGACGGTTTCCATGGTGAAAATCAACACTTTTGAGAAGTCGATGCCGCTGCTGTCGTGAAGTATAAAGAGGAACCAATAAACATATGAAATAAACACACAGTTTTATGGTGTTCATGAGCGTTCCCCTCCCCCACATTGCCCCTCCCCCACATTGCCCCTCCCCCACACTGCGCCTCCCCCACACTGCCCCTCCCCCACACTGCGCCTCCCCCACACTGCCCCTCCCCCACACTGCCCCTCCCCCACACTGCACCTCCCCCACACTGCCCCTCCCCCACACTGCCCCTCCCCCACACTGCCCCACCCCCACACTGCCCCGCCCCCACACTGCCCCTCCCCCACACTGCCCCGCCCGAGCGAGTCACGGCGGCTCATCTGCCCAATGACCCCCTGAACCCGCACGTTGCACACGTTTACCCAACAACTTCCTGTTTCCTGTTTCCCGTCGCCCTTTCCCAGATTATTCCCATCTGGCGGGAATCGAACTGCGGCAAATGAACGAACAGAGTCTTTGACCACAATGTGTTTTACTCATCAGAGTCGAGTTTAAAGCAGCAACGTATAACCTTTTTGGTGATGTATTTGCTCTGAATGTTCCACAGTCGGGCATTAAATGTACCGTATCCAGTTTCCAAAGCACATGTTAAATAAACATGATACTGTGGAACATTCCGGGCAAAGCAATGACCAGAAAAGTGACATAGTGCACTTTAAAACCTGAACGTGGCATGTACAGAAGAAGGGCGTGTCCCGTCAGGTTTTATCTTCTGGCTCCTGTCGCCATTATGTCTTTTAGCACGTTAGCGCGTTGATTACCATCTCTTTTAGCACATTACTGTTGATTACTATCTCTTTTAGCGTGTTAGCTCATTGATTACTATCTCTTTTTGCACGTTAGCTCATAGATTACTGTCTCTTTAGCACGTTAGCTCATAGATTACTATCTGTGTTAGTGTGTTAGCTCATTGATTCCTATCTCTCCTTTGTATTTTAGCTTGTTTGGTTTCCTCTCGTCCGTCTTTCAGCGCGCAGACTTGTTGGTTTTCGTCTCTCTGTTAGCCCGTTATCCTGTTAGCCTGTTAGCCGGTTTGTTTTCCCTCTCTCGTCTTTCAGCTCGTCGCTGGCTGGATTTCTATCTCTCGTCTGTGTCGGGCCGTTACAGGCTGTTGGGAGCAAGTGGGCCGTGCGCTCAGGTGTTTATCTGGGAAGGTGACTTCGGCTGGGCGTGGAAATGTGGACAGGAATGAAAACACAGACTTTTGAAGGTGAAGATCACGACCGTTTGAAGGTGAAGATCACGACCGTTTGAAGGTGAAGATCACGACCGTTTGGAGGTGAAGATCACGACCGTTTGGAGGTGAAGATCTGTTTGAAGGTAAAGATCACAATTGTTTGAAGGTGAAGATCACGATTGTTTGAAGGTGAAGATCACGACCGTTTGAAGGTGAAGATCATGACCGTTTGAAGGTGAAGATCACAACCGTTTGAAGGTGAAGAAACGATTGTTTGAAGGTGAAGATCACGACCATTTGAAGGTGAAGATCACAACCGTTTGAAGGTAAAGATCACGATTGTTTGAAGGTGAAGATCACGACCGTTTGAAGGTAAAGATCACGACCGTTTGAAGGTGAAGATCACGACCGTGTGAAGGTGAAGATCACAACCGTTTGAAGGTGAAGGTTACGATTGTTTGAAGGTGAAGATCATGATTGTTTGAAGGTGAAGGTCACGATTGTTTGAAGGTGAAGATCACGATTGTTTGAAGGTGAAGATCACGATTGTTTGAAGGTGAAGGTCACGATTGTTTGAAGGTGAAGATCACGATTGTTTGAAGGTGAAGGTCACGACCGTTTGAAGGTGAAGATCACAACCGTTTGAAGGTGAAGATCACGATTGTTTGAAGGTGAAGATCATGACCGTTTGAAGGTGAAGATCACGACCGTTTGAAGGTGAAGGTCACGATTGTTTGAAGGTGAAGATCATGACCGTTTGAAGGTGAAGGTCACGACCGTTTGAAGGTGAAGATCACGACCGTTTGAAGGTAAACATCACGATTGTTTGAAAGTGAAGATCACGATTGTTTGAAGGTGAAGGTCACGACCGTTTGAAGGTGAAGATCACGACCGTGTGAAGGTGAAGGTCACGACTGTTTGAAGGTGAAGATCACGATTGTTTGAAGGTGAAGATCACGACCGTTTGAAGGTGAAGATCACGACCCTTTGAAGGTGAAGGTCACGACTGTTTGAAGGTGAAGATCACGATTGTTTGAAGGTGAAGATCACGACCGTTTGAAGGTGAAGGTCACGACCGTTTAAAGGTGAAGATCACGACCGTTTGAAGGTGAAGGTCACGACCGTTTGAAAGTAAAGATCACGACCGTTTGAAGGTAAAGATCACGATTGTTTGAAGGTGAAGATCACGACCGTTTGAATGTGAAGGTCACGACCGTTTGAAGGTAAAGATCACGATTGTTTGAAGGTAAAGATCACGACCGTTGGAAGGTGAAGGTCACGACCGTTTGAAGGTGAAGATCACGACTGTTTGAAGGTAAAGATCACGATTGTTTGAAGGTGAAGATCACGACCGTTGGAAGGTGAAGGTCACGACCGTTTGGAGGTGAAGGTCACGACTGTTTGAAGGTGAAGATCACGATTGTTTGAAGGTGAAGATCACGACCGTTTGAAGGTGAAGATTACGACCCTTTGAAGGTGAAGGTCACGACTGTTTGAAGGTGAAGTTCACGACCGTTTGGAGGTGAAGGTCACGACCGTTTGAAGGTGAATGTCACGACCGTTTGAAGGTAAAGATCACGATTGTTTGAAGGTGAAGATCACGACCGTTTGAAGGTGAAGGTCACGACTGTTTGAAGGTAAAGATCACGATTGTTTGAAGGTGAAGATCACGATTGTTTGAAGGTGAAGATCACGATTGTTTGAAGGTAAAGATCACAACCGTTTGAAGGTGAAGATCACGACCGTGTGAAGGTGAAGATCACAACCGTTTGAAGGTGAAGGTCACGATTGTTTGAAGGTGAAGATCACGATTGTTTGAAGGTGAAGGTCACGATTGTTTGAAGGTGAAGATCACGATTGTTTGAAGGTGAAGATCACGATTGTTTGAAGGTGAAGGTCACGATTGTTTGAAGGTGAAGATCACGATTGTTTGAAGGTGAAGGTCACGACCGTTTGAAGGTGAAGATCACAACCGTTTGAAGGTGAAGATCACGATTGTTTGAAGGTGAAGATCATGACCGTTTGAAGGTGAAGATCACGACCGTTTGAAGGTGAAGGTCACGATTGTTTGAAGGTGAAGATCATGACCGTTTGAAGGTGAAGGTCACGACCGTTTGAAGGTGAAGATCACAACCGTTTGAAGGTAAACATCACGATTGTTTGAAAGTGAAGATCACGATTGTTTGAAGGTGAAGGTCACGACCGTTTGAAGGTGAAGATCACGACCGTGTGAAGGTGAAGGTCACGACTGTTTGAAGGTGAAGATCACGATTGTTTGAAGGTGAAGATCATGACCGTTTGAAGGTGAAGATCACGACCCTTTGAAGGTGAAGGTCACGACTGTTTGAAGGTGAAGATCACGATTGTTTGAAGGTGAAGATCACGACCGTTTGAAGGTGAAGGTCACGACCGTTTGAAGGTGAAGATCACGACCGTTTGAATGTGAAGGTCACGACCGTTTGAAGGTAAGGATCACGATTGTTTGAAGGTAAAGATCACGACCGCTGGAAGGTGAAGGTCACGACCGTTTGAAGGTGAAGATCACGACTGTTTGAAGGTAAAGATCACGATTGTTTGAAGGTGAAGATCACGATTGTTTGAAGGTGAAGGTCACGATTGTTTGAAGGTGAAGATCACGATTGTTTGAAGGTGAAGGTCACGACCGTTTGAAGGTGAAGATCACAACCGTTTGAAGGTGAAGATCACGATTGTTTGAAGGTGAAGATCATGACCGTTTGAAAGTGAAGATCACGACCGTTTGAAGGTGAAGGTCACGATTGTTTGAAGGTGAAGATCATGACCGTTTGAAGGTGAAGGTCACGACCGTTTGAAGGTGAAGATCACGACCGTTTGAAGGTAAACATCACGATTGTTTGAAAGTGAAGATCACGATTGTTTGAAGGTGAAGGTCACGACCGTTTGAAGGTGAAGATCACGACCGTGTGAAGGTGAAGGTCACGACTGTTTGAAGGTGAAGATCACGATTGTTTGAAGGTGAAGATCACGACCGTTTGAAGGTGAAGATCACGACCCTTTGAAGGTGAAGGTCACGACTGTTTGAAGGTGAAGATCACGATTGTTTGAAGGTGAAGATCACGACCGTTTGAAGGTGAAGATCACGACCGTGTGAAGGTGAAGGTCACGACCGTTTGAAGGTGAAGATCACGACCGTTTGAAGGTGAAGGTCACGACCGTTTGAAAGTAAAGATCACGACCGTTTGAAGGTAAAGATCACGATTGTTTGAAGGTGAAGATCACGACCGTTTGAATGTGAAGGTCACGACCGTTTGAAGGTAAAGATCACGATTGTTTGAAGGTAAAGATCACGACCGTTGGAAGGTGAAGGTCACGACCGTTTGAAGGTGAAGATCACGACTGTTTGAAGGTAAAGATCACGATTGTTTGAAGGTGAAGATCACGACCGTTGGAAGGTGAAGGTCACGACCGTTTGGAGGTGAAGGTCACGACTGTTTGAAGGTGAAGATCACGATTGTTTGAAGGTGAAGATCACGACCGTTTGAAGGTGAAGATTACGACCCTTTGAAGGTGAAGGTCACGACTGTTTGAAGGTGAAGTTCACGACCGTTTGGAGGTGAAGGTCACGACCGTTTGAAGGTGAATGTCACGACCGTTTGAAGGTAAAGATCACGATTGTTTGAAGGTGAAGATCACGACCGTTTGAAGGTGAAGGTCACGACTGTTTGAAGGTAAAGATCACGATTGTTTGAAGGTGAAGATCACGATTGTTTGAAGGTGAAGATCACGATTGTTTGAAGGTAAAGATCACAACCGTTTGAAGGTGAAGATCACGACCGTGTGAAGGTGAAGATCACAACCGTTTGAAGGTGAAGGTCACGATTGTTTGAAGGTGAAGATCACGATTGTTTGAAGGTGAAGGTCACGATTGTTTGAAGGTGAAGATCACGATTGTTTGAAGGTGAAGATCACGATTGTTTGAAGGTGAAGGTCACGATTGTTTGAAGGTGAAGATCACGATTGTTTGAAGGTGAAGGTCACGACCGTTTGAAGGTGAAGATCACAACCGTTTGAAGGTGAAGATCACGATTGTTTGAAGGTGAAGATCATGACCGTTTGAAGGTGAAGATCACGACCGTTTGAAGGTGAAGGTCACGATTGTTTGAAGGTGAAGATCATGACCGTTTGAAGGTGAAGGTCACGACCGTTTGAAGGTGAAGATCACAACCGTTTGAAGGTAAACATCACGATTGTTTGAAAGTGAAGATCACGATTGTTTGAAGGTGAAGGTCACGACCGTTTGAAGGTGAAGATCACGACCGTGTGAAGGTGAAGGTCACGACTGTTTGAAGGTGAAGATCACGATTGTTTGAAGGTGAAGATCATGACCGTTTGAAGGTGAAGATCACGACCCTTTGAAGGTGAAGGTCACGACTGTTTGAAGGTGAAGATCACGATTGTTTGAAGGTGAAGATCACGACCGTTTGAAGGTGAAGGTCACGACCGTTTGAAGGTGAAGATCACGACCGTTTGAATGTGAAGGTCACGACCGTTTGAAGGTAAGGATCACGATTGTTTGAAGGTAAAGATCACGACCGCTGGAAGGTGAAGGTCACGACCGTTTGAAGGTGAAGATCACGACTGTTTGAAGGTAAAGATCACGATTGTTTGAAGGTGAAGATCACGATTGTTTGAAGGTGAAGGTCACGATTGTTTGAAGGTGAAGATCACGATTGTTTGAAGGTGAAGGTCACGACCGTTTGAAGGTGAAGATCACAACCGTTTGAAGGTGAAGATCACGATTGTTTGAAGGTGAAGATCATGACCGTTTGAAGGTGAAGATCACGACCGTTTGAAGGTGAAGGTCACGATTGTTTGAAGGTGAAGATCATGACCGTTTGAAGGTGAAGGTCACGACCGTTTGAAGGTGAAGATCACAACCGTTTGAAGGTAAACATCACGATTGTTTGAAAGTGAAGATCACGATTGTTTGAAGGTGAAGGTCACGACCGTTTGTAGGTGAAGATCACGACCGTGTGAAGGTGAAGGTCACGACTGTTTGAAGGTGAAGATCACGATTGTTTGAAGGTGAAGATCATGACCGTTTGAAGGTGAAGATCACGACCCTTTGAAGGTGAAGGTCACGACTGTTTGAAGGTGAAGATCACGATTGTTTGAAGGTGAAGATCACGACCGTTTGAAGGTGAAGATCACGACCGTTTGAAGGTAAAGATCACGATTGTTTGAAGGTGAAGATCACGACCGTTTGAATGTGAAGGTCACGACCGTTTGAAGGTAAGGATCACGATTGTTTGAAGGTAAAGATCACGACCGCTGGAAGGTGAAGGTCACGACCGTTTGAAGGTGAAGATCACGACTGTTTGAAGGTAAAGATCACGATTGTTTGAAGGTGAAGATCACGACCGTTTGAAGGTGAAGATCACGACCCTTTGAAGGTGAAGGTCACGACTGTTTGAAGGTGAAGATCACGACCGTTTGAAGGTGAAGGTCACGACCGTTTGAAGGTGAAGGTCACGACTGTTTGAAGGTGAAGGTCACGACTGTTTGAAGGTAAAGATCACGATTGTTTGAAGGTGAAGATCACGATTGTTTGAAGGTGAAGGTCACGATTGTTTGAAGGTGAAGATCACGATTGTTTGAAGGTGAAGGTCACGACCGTTTGAAGGTGAAGATCACAACCGTTTGAAGGTGAAGATCACGATTGTTTGAAGGTGAAGATCATGACCGTTTGAAAGTGAAGATCACGACCGTTTGAAGGTGAAGGTCACGATTGTTTGAAGGTGAAGATCATGACCGTTTGAAGGTGAAGGTCACGACCGTTTGAAGGTGAAGATCACGACCGTTTGAAGGTAAACATCACGATTGTTTGAAAGTGAAGATCACGATTGTTTGAAGGTGAAGGTCACGACCGTTTGAAGGTGAAGATCACGACCGTGTGAAGGTGAAGGTCACGACTGTTTGAAGGTGAAGATCACGATTGTTTGAAGGTAAAGATCACGACCGTTTGAAGGTGAAGATCACGACCCTTTGAAGGTGAAGGTCACGACTGTTTGAAGGTGAAGATCACGATTGTTTGAAGGTGAAGATCACGACCGTTTGAAGGTGAAGATCACGACCGTGTGAAGGTGAAGGTCACGACCGTTTGAAGGTGAAGATCACGACCGTTTGAAGGTGAAGGTCACGACCGTTTGAAAGTAAAGATCACGACCGTTTGAAGGTAAAGATCACGATTGTTTGAAGGTGAAGATCACGACCGTTTGAATGTGAAGGTCACGACCGTTTGAAGGTAAAGATCACGATTGTTTGAAGGTAAAGATCACGACCGTTGGAAGGTGAAGGTCACGACCGTTTGAAGGTGAAGATCACGACTGTTTGAAGGTAAAGATCACGATTGTTTGAAGGTGAAGATCACGACCGTTGGAAGGTGAAGGTCACGACCGTTTGGAGGTGAAGGTCACGACTGTTTGAAGGTGAAGATCACGATTGTTTGAAGGTGAAGATCACGACCGTTTGAAGGTGAAGATTACGACCCTTTGAAGGTGAAGGTCACGACTGTTTGAAGGTGAAGTTCACGACCGTTTGGAGGTGAAGGTCACGACCGTTTGAAGGTGAATGTCACGACCGTTTGAAGGTAAAGATCACGATTGTTTGAAGGTGAAGATCACGACCGTTTGAAGGTGAAGGTCACGACTGTTTGAAGGTAAAGATCACGATTGTTTGAAGGTGAAGATCACGATTGTTTGAAGGTGAAGATCACGATTGTTTGAAGGTAAAGATCACAACCGTTTGAAGGTGAAGATCACGACCGTGTGAAGGTGAAGATCACAACCGTTTGAAGGTGAAGGTCACGATTGTTTGAAGGTGAAGATCACGATTGTTTGAAGGTGAAGGTCACGATTGTTTGAAGGTGAAGATCACGATTGTTTGAAGGTGAAGATCACGATTGTTTGAAGGTGAAGGTCACGATTGTTTGAAGGTGAAGATCACGATTGTTTGAAGGTGAAGGTCACGACCGTTTGAAGGTGAAGATCACAACCGTTTGAAGGTGAAGATCACGATTGTTTGAAGGTGAAGATCATGACCGTTTGAAGGTGAAGATCACGACCGTTTGAAGGTGAAGGTCACGATTGTTTGAAGGTGAAGATCATGACCGTTTGAAGGTGAAGGTCACGACCGTTTGAAGGTGAAGATCACAACCGTTTGAAGGTAAACATCACGATTGTTTGAAAGTGAAGATCACGATTGTTTGAAGGTGAAGGTCACGACCGTTTGAAGGTGAAGATCACGACCGTGTGAAGGTGAAGGTCACGACTGTTTGAAGGTGAAGATCACGATTGTTTGAAGGTGAAGATCATGACCGTTTGAAGGTGAAGATCACGACCCTTTGAAGGTGAAGGTCACGACTGTTTGAAGGTGAAGATCACGATTGTTTGAAGGTGAAGATCACGACCGTTTGAAGGTGAAGGTCACGACCGTTTGAAGGTGAAGATCACGACCGTTTGAATGTGAAGGTCACGACCGTTTGAAGGTAAGGATCACGATTGTTTGAAGGTAAAGATCACGACCGCTGGAAGGTGAAGGTCACGACCGTTTGAAGGTGAAGATCACGACTGTTTGAAGGTAAAGATCACGATTGTTTGAAGGTGAAGATCACGATTGTTTGAAGGTGAAGGTCACGATTGTTTGAAGGTGAAGATCACGATTGTTTGAAGGTGAAGGTCACGACCGTTTGAAGGTGAAGATCACAACCGTTTGAAGGTGAAGATCACGATTGTTTGAAGGTGAAGATCATGACCGTTTGAAGGTGAAGATCACGACCGTTTGAAGGTGAAGGTCACGATTGTTTGAAGGTGAAGATCATGACCGTTTGAAGGTGAAGGTCACGACCGTTTGAAGGTGAAGATCACAACCGTTTGAAGGTAAACATCACGATTGTTTGAAAGTGAAGATCACGATTGTTTGAAGGTGAAGGTCACGACCGTTTGTAGGTGAAGATCACGACCGTGTGAAGGTGAAGGTCACGACTGTTTGAAGGTGAAGATCACGATTGTTTGAAGGTGAAGATCATGACCGTTTGAAGGTGAAGATCACGACCCTTTGAAGGTGAAGGTCACGACTGTTTGAAGGTGAAGATCACGATTGTTTGAAGGTGAAGATCACGACCGTTTGAAGGTGAAGATCACGACCGTTTGAAGGTAAAGATCACGATTGTTTGAAGGTGAAGATCACGACCGTTTGAATGTGAAGGTCACGACCGTTTGAAGGTAAGGATCACGATTGTTTGAAGGTGAAGATCACGACCGCTGGAAGGTGAAGATCACGACCCTTTGAAGGTGAAGGTCACGACTGTTTGAAGGTGAAGATCACGACCGTTTGAAGGTGAAGGTCACGACCGTTTGAAGGTGAAGGTCACGACTGTTTGAAGGTGAAGGTCACGACTGTTTGAAGGTGAAGATCACGACCGTTTGAAGGTGAAGGTCACGACCGTTTGAAGGTGAATGTCACGACCGTTTGAAGGTAAAGATCACGATTGTTTGAAGGAAAAGATCACGACCGTTTGAAGGTGAAGGTCACGACTGTTTGAAGGTGAAGATCACGATTGTTTGAAGGTGAAGATCATGATTGTTTGAAGGTGAAGATCACGATTGTTTGAAGGTGAAGATCACGACCGTTTGAAGGTGAAGGTCACGACTGTTTGAAGGTGAAGATCACGACCGTTTGAAGGTGAAGGTCACGACCGTTTGAAGGTGAATGTCACGACCGTTTGAAGGTAAAGATCACGATTGTTTGAAGGTGAAGGTCACGACTGTTTGAAGGTGAAGGTCACGACTGTTTGAAGGTGAAGATCACGACCGTTTGAAGGTGAAGGTCACGACCGTTTGAAGGTGAATGTCACGACCGTTTGAAGGTAAAGATCACGATTGTTTGAAGGAAAAGATCACGACCGTTTGAAGGTGAAGGTCACGACTGTTTGAAGGTGAAGATCACGATTGTTTGAAGGTGAAGATCATGATTGTTTGAAGGTGAAGATCACGATTGTTTGAAGGTGAAGATCACGACCGTTTGAAGGTGAAGGTCACGACTGTTTGAAGGTGAAGATCACGACCGTTTGAAGGTGAAGGTCACGACCGTTTGAAGGTGAATGTCACGACCGTTTGAAGGTAAAGATCACGATTGTTTGAAGGAAAAGATCACGACCGTTTGAAGGTGAAGGTCACGACTGTTTGAAGGTGAAGATCACGACTGTTTGAAGGTGAAGATCACGATTGTTTGAAGGTGAAGATCATGATTGTTTGAAGGTGAAGATCACGATTGTTTGAAGGTGAAGATCACGATTGTTTGAAGGTGAAGATCACGATTGTTTGAAGGTGAAGATCACGATTGTTTGAAGGTGAAGATCACGATTGTTTGAAGGTGAAGATCACGATTGTTTGAAGGTGAAGATCACGATTGTTTGAAGGTGAAGATCACGATTGTTTGAAGGTGAAGATCACGATTGTTTGAAGGTGAAGATCACGATTGTTTGAAGGTGAAGATCACGATTGTTTGAAGGTGAAGTTTTATCATGAACAGAAAGCTGGAGATCACGTGTTTCAGGTGATGTGTTACTTTAGATCTGAAACATGTAGAACCAAAGTTGTGTCCACAGTCCTGGTCCTGGTTTGGACCCGGTTCAGACCCTGTTTAGACCCGATCTAGACCCTGTTTAGACCCGGTTTGGACCTGGTGTGGACCCTGTTTAGACCTGGTTTAGACCCAGTTTAGACCCGGTTTAGACCCTGTTTAGACCTGGTGTAGACCCGGTTTGGACCCTGTTAAGATCCTGTGTAGACCCTGTTTAGACCCGGTTTGGACTCGGTTTAGACCCGATCTAGACCTGGTGTAGACCCGGTTTGGACCCTTTTTAGACCCTGTGTAGACCCTGTTTAGACCCGGTTTAGACTCTGTTTAGACCTTGTTTGAACCCGGTTTAGACCCTGGTTAGATGTGTTGTCTCATGATATTTATTTCATGATGTCTTGACCTTTGACCTGGGTTAGAGCCTACTGAGATTGACCTGGAGCAAAGGGAAAAATATAATGATAAAAACATTTACACAAATAAGACGAGCACAACAAGCCCTAATTGAGTTCTCCAAAGCTCACGTCCACTTGAAAGCAGTTCCAAGCTGCAGGAGCATCATCTCCAGGGTCAGTTCTGACATGGGGACATACAGCTGTTCCCTCGGCTCTCCGCTCGAGGGCCCGTTTAAGAGCACATCTACATTTCACATCCAAAGAAGGTTGTGCCCAGACCCAGAGGTCAGTGAGACACGCTGACCAGGGGTTTATCAGGAGAGCATCGCCATGACAACAACAGAGCCATAAAAAGCAGACGTGATCCTTGACAGAAGTGTCAAGGATCAAATCGGCTTCATCACGACAAAAGAACCTGTTGAAAGTGAAATCTGGGCTGAAGCTCTTGAACTCGGAGCTTTGACTCTGACTTCATAACGTTACATTATTTCTACATTATTTATAATATATACAAAACTTACACATTATTGACATGAACGGCTCTGATTACGCTTCACAACGTGAGCCTGAAGGGCCAACGTGAGCCAGAAGGGCCAACGTGAGCCTGAAGGGCCTACATGGGCCTGAAGGGCCAACGTGAGCCGCCAACGTGAGCCTGAAGGGCCAACGTGAGCCTGAAGGGCCAACGTGAGCCTGAAGGGCCAAAGTGAGCCTGAAGGGCCAACGTGAGCCTTAAGGGCCTACATGGGCCTGAAGGGCCAACGTGAGCCTGAAGGGCCAACATGAGCCTGAAGGGCCAACGTGAGCCAGAAGGGCCAACGTGAGCCTGAAGGGCCTACATGGGCCTGAAGGGCCAACGTGAGCCGCCAACGTGAGCCTGAAGGGCCAACGTGAGCCTGAAGGGCCAACGTGAGCCTGAAGGGCCAAAGTGAGCCTGAAGGGCCAACGTGAGCCTTAAGGGCCTACATGGGCCTGAAGGGCCAACGTGAGCCTGAAGGGCCAACATGAGCCTGAAGGGCCAACATGAGCCTGAAGGGCCTACATGGGCCTGAAGGGCCAACGTGAGCCTGAAGGGCCAACGTGAGCCTGAAGGGCCAACATGGGCCTGAAGGGCCAACGTGAGCCTGAAGGGCCAAAGTGAGCCTGAAGGGCCAACGTGAGCCTGAAGGGCCTACATGGGCCTGAAGGGCCAACGTGAGCCTGAAGGGCCAACGTGAGCCTGAAGGGCCAACGTGAGCCTTAAGGGCCTACATGGGCCTGAAGGGCCAACGTGAGCCTGAAGGGCCTACATGGGCCTGAAGGGCCAACGTGAGCCTGAAGGGCCAACGTGAGCCTGAAGGGCCAACGTGAGCCTGAAGGGCCAACGTGAGCCTGAAGGGCCTACATGGGCCTGAAGGGCCAACGTGAGCCTGAAGGGCCTACATGGGCCTGAAGGGCCTACATGGGCCTGAAGGGCCAACGTGAGCCTGAAGGGCCAACATGGGCCTGAAGGGCCAACGTGAGCCTGAAGGGCCTACATGGGCCTGAAGGGCCAACGTGAGCCTGAAGGGCCAACGTGAGCCTGAAGGGCCAACGTGAGCCTGAAGGGCCAACGTGAGCCTGAAGGGCCAACATGGGCCTGAAGGGCCAACGTGAGCCTGAAGGGCCAACGTGAGCCTGAAGGGCCAACGTGAGCCTGAAGGGCCAACGTGAGCCTGAAGGGCCAACGTGAGCCTGAAGGGCCAACATGGGCCTGAAGGGCCAACGTGAGCCTGAAGGGCCAACGTGAGCCTGAAGGGCCAACGTGAGCCTGAAGGGCCAACGTGAGCCTGAAGGGCCAACATGGGCCTGAAGGGCCAACGTGAGCCTGAAGGGCCAACGTGAGCCTGAAGGGCCAACGTGAGCCACGTTTGGAAAACGTCCCTAAACGACAATAAGAACGGACGGACAGAGGCCCCGCTCGGACAGAGGCCCCGCTCGGACAGAGGCCCCGCTCGGAGGCCCCGCTCAGACCGTGAAGAATGCGCTCCAGCTCGCTCATGTGCCGACGCTAAATCTCACAAAACTCTTCACCTTTTGTGCAGTTTTCATTTTGACGAGGAGTAAATCCTCGATCAGCGTCAAACCAGGAACTTATATAAATTAAAACGTGACTAAACAAGGATCAGACCAAGACTGAACTTTCTGGACTATAAGTCGCACCTTTTATCATAGTTTTGGCCGAGGTGCGACTTATACTTATATTTATACTTATATATTTATACTCACATACTTATATATTTATACTTATATACTTATATTTATACTTATATACTTATATTTATACTTATATACTTATATATTTATACTTACATACTTATATATTTATACTTATATACTTATATATTTGTACTCATATACTTATATATTTATACTGATATATTTATACTTATACTCCAGTGCGATACTTATACTTCTCTATTATGCATTTAGCACCTGCTTTTGTCCTTGAACATCAGAATCTTTTAAATCATAATAATAATATTCAATGAAAACCAAAAAGGTCTCGAGCATTTTGAGTTTTTTTTTGTTTTGTTTTTTTCATTTATTCTTTTTTCTCGTTCTGTTCTTTTTGTTTTGTGTTGTTAATAATAAATAATGTGTTGTAAATAAATAACCAGCAGAAATGTGAAACTTCAAATATTACTGAATGTAGTTTAAGCAATTAAGAGGAAATAATGAAACAATGGCTCACGAAATATAGTTTAAAAAGTGTTGGGGAAAAAAAGCACAGCGTGTAAGTCGAGCATAATTACGTGCAGAAAGAAAGCTAAAACTATACTTGGAATATTAGAGCCAAAAGTACGAGTACATTCGTGGAGATGGAAACTCGCTCACAGTAAGTCAAAAGAAGCATCAAAAGACGTGCTTTTTGTCTATAAAAAGTAGGTACTGTCTCTTTAAAGTGTTAAGCAGCTCGTAGTCAAAATGAGACCGCTGCTTTCTGCATCATATTATACAGTATTGTGACGCCTTAAAGTGCACAGTCTGGTACTTTTGACAATTTTTAAAGGCGCAGTTCCTGATTTTGACCAACTGGAAAACATGAAAAACAGAACGATTTCACGGTTTATTCCTCATTTTCCTCATACACATGTAGAGTTTGTGAGCGCAGACTGACGGCCCCTCCTCGTCTTTATTTTGACATCCTCGTAGCCGGCGCCGCGAGGGAATGTTTGCGCGGGGGCCCGTCCATCGCTCTCGAGTGGGACGCCGCGCCTTAAACCTCCGCTGTTTATGGAAAGCGAGCCGCGGACGCGCGAGCAGGTGCTGTCCAAAGCGTTTTGCCTCGGAAACTATGCGAGCGATGTGAAAATGTGATGGTTGGACGCGCCGGGGAGAAAGCGCGGCGGGTCAGGAGCGCGGGAGGAATCTGAGAGTTCCGCGCTCTCGGGAGGCGTGTCCAGCGACTGTCAAACAAAAGCGTACGAAGTGTCCTCGGCGAAGCGTTCAAAGTGCCACGGGCGTTTTTCACGTCTTGTCGTCGCTCCGACAACTTGACCAACTTGATGCGTTCACGTCTTTTGTTGGATATGTCATTCCATTAAAATAAGGAGCGCGACAAAGCCAAAAGAGCAAGGGAAACTAGGATGGCCACGCCCTCACTCCCTGGTCAGAAGCGCTATCTGGATCGTGACCACCCAAACGAGGTTCTCCTGAGTCAGATCCAGCCCAGCGACTGCTCCTGAGGACAGAGGACACGCCTCTCGAGGTCAGGCCAGTCAGACTCCTCCTCTTCCCTCTCACGACACGCGGGATGATTCCAATTTTGAATCGTTGTGGAGTCCAGTACAACTGCAACCGCCTCAGATGCTCCTCCAGATGCCGTCCTCGTCAAGAGTGCCTCTCCCAAGCAGCAGGAGTGCCTTGCCCGAGCAGCAGAAGTGCCTTGCCCGAGCAGCAGGAGTACCTCGCCCGAGCAGCAGGAGTGTCTCGCCCGAGCAGCAGAAGTTTCTCGCCCGAGCAGGAGGAGTGTCTCGCCCGAGCAGGAGGAGTGTCTCGCCCGAGCAGGAGGAGTGTCTCGCCCGAGGAGGAGGAGTGTCTCGCCCGAGCAGGAGGAGTCCCTCGCCCGAGCAGGAGGAGTGTCTCGCCCGAGCAGGAGGAATGCCTCGCCCGAGCAGGAGGAGTGTCTCGCCCGAGCAGCAGGAGTGCCTCGCCCGAGCAGCAGGAGTGTCTCGCCCGAGCAGGAGGAGTGTCTCGCCCGAGCAGGAGGAGTGCCTCGCCCGAGCAGGAGGAGTGTCTCGCCCGAGCAGGAGGAGTGCCTCGCCCGAGCAGGAGGAGTGTCTCGCCCGAGCAGGAGGAGTGTCTCGCCCGAGCAGGAGGAGATCCTCGCCCGAGCAGGAGGAGTGCCTCGCCCGAGCAAGAGGAGTGTCTCGCCCGAGCAGGAGGAGTGTCTCGCCTGAGCAGGAGGAGTGCCTCGCCCGAGCAGCAGGAGTGTCTCGCCCGAGTAGGAGGAGTGTCTCGCCTGAGCAGGAGGAGTGCCTCGCCCGAGCAGCAGGAGTGTCTCGCCCGAGCAGCAGGGGTGTCTCGCCCGAGAGTCAGCAAATCAAACGCTCTGACAAACATCCGGCAGGATGAGGTGTCCGTCCCTCGCTCATCGTGTGACGAGCGCTCACAGCAGGAGGGTCCACCAGGTGCACAGTTCTTCCCCCGTGTCCGGGCGTGGCTCCCGTTTCCCACGTCGACCTCAAACACGCACGATCGGCGGTTTTCAGATTCTACAACGAGATCGCGCCATAACTTCAGACGAGGGACGGAAGCCAGAATCACCCGATGATTACGTCGATCGCACGTTTTTAGTCTGACGTTTTGTCTTCTTCTTGCACGTCTTCATTTTAACAGTCTTCGTTTTAGCTGCTTCTCGTTTGTGCTGCAGATATTATCGGCCGATAGAAGGAGGCGGCGTCTTCTGAGTCATTAGATGCACTGCTCCTGGTGTAACCCACTGAAGGACGGGTCAAATAAGAGTTCCTTATGGTTCCCTTACAGTAAAGAGCTTTGAGAGGCCTAAAGGTGGACGATTGCTTCATAAATCGGACTGTTTGTTCACAATTGTAACACAAAACATGAACCACAAGAGGATTTTCTCATTTTTATGCTGTGGATTCTTGATTTGAACAAAGTGTTGATTTTCTTCTTCTTCTCGACCAAATCATCATTGTAAATTACATGTTGGCTTCATTAGGCCTAATTAACGAGACCTGATGTTGGCAAACAGAAGGGTACATTATTGCCCACGGGGTCTTCACCACCCGGGGCCAAACTGTACCCGGGGTTATTCTGGGCAGCGGTTCAGAGCCGATCGAGTCCAGCTTCACACGCAAATAAACCCATGGAAGGCGTGAAAATAACCCCGACGTTTCTCCCCTAATTAGCTCGCATTTGTTTTTGCCGGATCCTGTTCCGCGGCGTCGCTCCCGGAGGTCCTCGATGTTTTTACTGCCCATCTCCGCCGTCCATAACGTCCTCCCATAACGTGTTTTACGAAGCTGACATCATGCGCTCGGAGACGGTCCAACAAGGAGACGAGTCCCGGAGTTTACGAGCGCGGGAAGGGCGGGGGTGGGGGTGGGGTGGGGGGACCAGATAAGTGATGACCGCCGCCGCCAAAACCGTACAGTAACTTCTTGCGCTAATCTGAAACACGGCGAGGGAAGAGCGAAACAGGTGGTCCGTTTAAAGCCGGAGCCGGAGAGGAGCCGACATCTGGCGATCGTACGGGATAAATACGCCTCACAACATTTATACACTCTGATTATTTGAACAGGGAAAAAGATACAGGGGAAGTTCAGGAGGTTAAAGCTGCGGACAGGAAGCATATGGAGTCTATAGTTATTAGTGTGGAGCACCAACGTGAACTAATATCACTTAAAAGAGATGAAATGAAACGGTAACGTGATCGTGATCGTGTTGTCTCTGAGGTTTGTTCTGAGCATAAATAAAGCTTGGGAAGTTGTGCAAAGGCTTTAGGTTTAATTAATATATCGTGTGACGTATACAAGAGGTTCGGAACACAAAAGTATGTGTATATTACGTTCAACGCTCGAGCTGATGTGAGTGACGCGCACGCGGACGATTGTCGCTTAAAGCTGCAGGAGCTTTTCGTGAACGTAACGACGGCCGGAGTTTCCGTGTTAAGGACCTGAGTCGGGTTGTTCTCAGTTATTTCACACACAAAAAGAATTTTGGAATTCCTCGTTTACTTGTGCGAGTCGCGGCTAAAGCTCAGAGTCAACAGGAACAGTTTTGACTTCTCTTCTTTATGTCATGCTTTGGCTTTGGATCATGTCAGACGCATTATGAGCTGGAGATATCAGATTGTGGCTCTTGACAAAGCGAGTGCTGCGCTGCTAAAAGCAACAAAACGTGAATAAATGCCAAAAATGTGTCTCGAAGCAAAACAAGATGTGAGAAAAACATGACAAATAGTGAAAAAGATGCATCTAGAAGCAACAAAACGTGAATAAATGTCATAAAAATGTGTTTAAAAGCAAGAAAAACGTGACAACAACCAACAATAACACAACAAAAAGCTAGAAAAGCGCGAAAATGTGACTAGAAGCAAAACAAATAGACAAATATGCAACTACAAGTGACAAAAAAGCATCTAAATGCAATAAAAACATGTGTCAACAATGTCATGCTTTGGCTTTGGATCATGTCAGACGCATTATGACCTGTAAATTTAGTATTTTGGTCTTGCTGCGCTACTAAAAGCAACAAAACGTGAATAAATGTTGGAAAATGTGTCTAAAAGTGAGAAAAACATGAGAAGAAGCTAGAAAAACATGATTATGAGAGAGAAAAATGTGACTAGAAGCAAAACAAATAGACATTATATGCATCTAAAAGTGACAAAAAAGCATCTAAAAGCAACAAAAATGTGACTACAATGTGATGCTTTGGCTTTGGATCATGTCAGACGTATAATGACCTTAAAATGTCATATTTTGGCTCTTGACAAAGCGAGTGTCGTGCGGCCATAAACAGGAAACGGCTGTCGCTAACGCGCTTTTCTAGCTTTGAGTCGCCAAGGCTCGAGGTGTCAGTTAGCGTCAGTGGAAACACGGCGCTTTAGCACGAGATCCGGTTGGGGTTCTGTCCTCTGCTTCTCCGCCTGTAGATGCCAACGCTTCGCCCGGAGCGTTCTGCTGCCCGTCTTCAAACTCGCCGTTCGCCCGTTGTCGAGAAAGTATACATGCGTTGGCGGTGACGTCATACCTCCGGGACTTCCCCCTTAGCGGCCATTTTGAAAGGGGCACGCGACCACCACGCAGCATCCTTTTCTACGGCACAATGAGCTACGAATACTTTGATCCTTTAGACGATAACGGCAGAACTAAGGCACCCGACAAAGCTAACATTCCTTGAACGCAGGTATAATCCCACTGCGGATCGTCGGTCGGAGAAGTCGCGGCGAGTGCACCTTTCCCGAGTCTCTCTCTCTTTTGCGATTCCTGCTGTAAATCAGACGCGATGCAGCTGAAGATTTAAGACCCGTCTCTCGCGGTGAAGGATTTATCATTTCACGTTTTCGCTTCGGGAACAGAGCGTTAAGTGCGAGAGCTGAAGACGGACGGGTGCACTCGGCGGGCAGCAGGAAGCAGGTGGAGGAGGCGAGAGGAGGCCAGTTCTGAGCGATGCAGAAGATGACAGAATGCGTGCAGAGTTCTGATTCGAATACGGTTCTAACGCGCTTCAAGAACGCACCTGGAGCCACACCCGTCTCTCCAGGTTCGGACGCGGTTCGGTCGCTCTTCCTCTGCGCAACTCGAAACGTTTCCCGCTTTCTTTACGTGTGGAAGTCGATGAGCCTCCGCCATGTTTTTAAAGGTCGTGCAAACGGGGTGCGGCGGGAGAACCGTCCAATCGGGTCGGTTTGTTTTCGCAAATCGAACTTCCCTCACCTCAGATGTAGAGTTTGGCGCTTCACTCGCTTGTGCGAAGTGTAACGTTTATTAGCGTTGAGAGCGAGTCCGTGGGAATTATAAATGTGCTGTTTCCTGTGCGAGCCGTGCCAGACAGGGATGTGTGTGTGTGTGTGTGTGTGTGAGGAGAAAGACTGGCCAAAGAAGGGGGAGGGATGAAGAGGAAAACCAACCAGCGCCGCAGACGTTCTTGGTCGTCCAAAGACGTTCTTGGTCACGCCCCGGTAAACGAAGGCATGAAAAAAGCTGAATTCGTGCAACAATTTATTCAGGAACATTTAGGAAACCAAGTACTTCTACATTAACTAGAAGATTAAACTCATGAGTCACTCCCACATCTTCAGACACTCACACGAGGCCTTCACCTCTTTGTCATCTAAATCAAACTATTCATCAACTAATTCAACGTTTGTCCTTTAAGACATCGACTAAACGACCATAATGCCAACTTCGGTGGTACGGATGGTACGGGGAGATGTGCCTGAAGTGGTCAAGGTCATTTGGACTGGACAACGTCCGTGAATAAACCTGAGTTAAAATAATCAGACATCGGACGAGCAGAAGCTCACGTCTCAGTCTCAGAACCTAAAGCAGAACTAAGTCACGCTTTTGTCCCTGTGATGGTTAAATCTGTGTTTTGGGGGTTTGAAGTGTCCGTCGTCGCCCCCCGCTGTGTCTGAGCAGAAAAGCAGCATCTGAAGACGACTCTCCTGAGAAACCCTCACCATTTTTTATGTTTGTCTGTGATTATACTTATTATAATAAAGCTTTAATATCATTTTTGTATTTATTTTATTAATCCTAATTAATTCATTCATTTTCTATTCATTCTTCACAGAACGAAGACCAATCTTTTTTTCTGCCCCTTTTTCAATGTATTCTCAAAACAGATTACATTACATTACTTTACATTACATTAATTTACTTTACATTACATTACATTACATTACATTATTTACATTACATTACTTTACATTACATTACATTACTTTACATTACATTACTTTACATTACATTACATTACTTTACATTACATTACTTTACATTACTTTACTTTACTTTACTTTACATTACATTACTTTACTTTACATTACATTACATTACTTTACATTACATTACATTACTTTACATTACTTTACATTACTTTACATTACATTACATTACATTACTTTACATTACTTTACATTACTTTACATTACATTACTTTCAGTCAGACTTTCCCTTTGGTGTTAGCGCTCCATCTACTGGCAGCAGCAGGAACTACAATAAAAATAAACAAAACGCTAGCTAATGCCAATATGAGCACACGACGAGTCTGTGATGACCTTCGGACCACCACAGACCTCCGGACCACCACAGGAGACCTTCGGACCACCACAGACCTCCGGACCACCACAGACCTCCGGACCACCACAGGAGACCTCCGGACCACCACAGGAGACCTCCGGACCACCACAGACCTCCGGACCACCACAGGAGACCTCCGGACCATCACAGACCTCCGGACCACCACAGACCTCCGGACCACCACAGGAGACCTCCGGACCATCACAGGAGACCTCCGGACCATCACAGGAGACCTCCGGACCACCACAGGAGACCTCCGGACCATCACAGGAGACCTCCGGACCATCACAGGAGACCTCCGGACCATCACAGGAGACCTCCGGACCACCACAGACCTCCGGACCACCACAGGAGACCTCCGGACCATCACAGGAGACCTCCGGACCACCACAGACCTCCGGACCACTACAGGAGACCTCCGGACCACCACAGGAGACCTCCGGACCACCACAGGAGACCTCCGGACCATCACAGGAGACCTCCGGACCACCACAGGAGACCTCCGGACCACCACAGACCTCCGGACCATCACAGGAGACCTCCGGACCACCTTTGACAGTCACAAATCTGGGATATTTGATATTAAGAGCTCGTGATTATTAAACAAGCAAAGTGAATGAAGCTAAATTCAACTCCAGCTTTGTTTTTGATGACGGAATCGTGTCATTGTTAAAAGATCTCAAACAGTCCTCTTTGCAGAACAGGCCTCAGTAGATGCACCGGGACTAAACTAGGACTAAACCCGGATTATTCAGTGATTATCCAGGACGGGGTGAGGACGGGCCCATTGTCTGCCGATGAAGAAAAGCCTCCCCGGTGCGAGTGGGACCGCAGACCCTCGCAGACCCTCCCTCTGCGCTCCAGCCTCGTTAAACTCCGGTTCCACATCGTCACTTCTTTTCTCCAGCACAAAAGGTCAGACGTCAGAGAAGGTCTGCCGATGTCACGTCCATTCAGGGCATTTGTGGATTGTAAAGACCCAAACTGACCAGCGATCGCCGGTTCAAAGACCCGTGACTCAACATTTAGAGTTTCTTTGTCGATTGTTTTCCGAGTCGCTCCAGCCGCACAAAAGCCGGCGCGAGCGTTTTCCGTAAACGTCTGAATCACTCTTGCTTAGTCTTTTCCGGGACGGTTTGGTTTGGAGCGTACATTCCTTGGCGTTGGCGGCGCCCTCGGAGTCATCGGAACTCGTGAACCATCCTCACTGTTTTGTCTCGATGACGATGATCTCGACTCAAGTTCATGAGTTCTTTCTTCAGCACAGGAAGTACAAGCTCAGTCACAAGACGACTGTGTCAGAAAATGTAGTTCAAATGTAGAGTTTCGATCTTTCTAACATTGTTTACGAGCTCGTCCTCCTCGCTCCTTCACAAAAACACTCCCAGATCCTCCTGAGGTCATTCCGTCTGTGTCCAGTAGATGGAGCGCTAAAAAAAATATGCGAGAACGAAGTGTGGTTTTCGGGACAAACGCTATTTTAAGTTCTAAAACACGAGACGGGAACAAGACAGACAATGCAGATACGTGTCCTTTAACAGTGAATTAAAGGGCTCACCTCACCGCAAGAAGGTCCCGGGTTCGATTACCGAGCGGCGAGGAGCTTCTCTGAGCGTTCCCCCTTCGTCTTAGGGTAAAATCCTGGCTCAGGCGCCGATCTGATGATGGATTAGAGATGGACGCACGAGTTTAACCCCCCAACAAAGTACAGGAAAAACGTTTCTCTCCCTAAAGTATTTCTTAACTTTAGCGATGAAGACGTTTTGACCATCGTTACTTCATGACTCAGAGCGTTTTACAATTAAAACATCATGATGTTTCGATGTTTCTAGTTTGTTTTCCAATCGCAGAGAAAACTTTTAAAGCGTTTCTCTCCCGTGCACCCCTCCTGGCCGAATGAGGTACTACACCGTCTTTCAACTCGTTCACGGCGTTGGACTTGGACCCTATTCCTCGGGCCCGTCTCAAACCCATTAGGGCCCCTGGAATTCCCATCCGTCCGGTTTGCCGCAGATTTATGTCCCGGGCGTTGCTCCTGTGATTGGACGAAAGGCCTTTATCCCGACGAGCACCTGGTTCGCGCCTCATTGGACGCTCAATGTCCCGCGACCGCCCCGGCTGTGACCCGCTCGCTAAGGAGGCCGCGGCCCCCACTCGCGGCGCTCACACTGCTCGGGGACCGCTCTGAACTTTGGTAACGACTCTCCCGGACCCCATACATCACGGGCAGGGGCGCGGACCTGACGCGGACTCTGCTAATTTGACCCTTCCACGGCAGGACGTCCCAGGGAAGGACGGGACTTTAAAGGGTTCACGGGAAATCAGACGTTGGTTTAATGACGCCGACCGAGGGCTTATTTCAGGAGCTCCAAACGCAGACGGAGAAGAAACGTCTGACGGTTCGAACTGAAAAGAAACGATCGACTGAAACTGTTCGAATGAGAGAGAGGAGCAGATGTGAGCGGGATTAGATCTGAATTATAGTCATGGAGGAGTGTGTTATTGGAACGTATGGCTTTAAATGTATTCATCTCCATGGCAACAAGCACTTGTGTCAAATCTGGGAGAAAAAGGTGTCAGTGAAAAAACATGGAGGATTAGTGAGTTCTCCAAGGCTCAATTTAGCTCAAAAATGAAAGATAAAGTTTGCTACTATTTTATTTTTATTTTATTTGTTGGACTTTGGCTGATTTCGGGCCCTGAACGTGTTCCGGGCCCTACGTTCCCGGCCCTACATTTTGGGTCCTACATTTCGGGTCCTACCTCCATCCACCACCGTCAGATCCTTAAAGGAACCCCGATTCAGCGACTTAAACCTTTGAAGAGCGTTCAGCCGTGTTCCAGTTTCATCAAAGACATGAGTTGTGTCTGTGTCTACGATTCAAACCTGCACGCAAGGACTGGGACCAGAACCAGAACCAGGACCAGGACCAGGACCAGGACCAGGACCAGGACCAGGACCAGGACCAGAACCAGAACCAGAACCAGAACCAGGACCAGGACCAGGACCAGGACCAGGACCAGGACCAGGACCAGAACCAGAACCAGAACCAGAACCAGGACCAGGACCAGAACCAGAACCAGAACCAGAACCAGGACCAGGACCAGGACCAGGACCAGGACCAGAACCAGAACCAGAACCAGGACCAGGACCAGGACCAGGACCAGGACCACACGTTTAGCACGCCGTTAGCTTGATCCACAGGTTTAGCACGCTGTTAGCTTGATCCACACGTTTAGCACGCCGTTAGCTTGATCCACACATTTAGCACGCCGTTAGCTTGATCCACAGGTTTAGCACGCCGTTAGCTTGATCCACACGTTTAGCACGCCGTTAGCTTGATCCACGCATTTAGCACACTGTTAGCTTGATCCACACGTTTAGCACGCCATTAGCTTGATCCCGAGAGGGGATCTTGGCAGTGTTGTGCCTGAACGTTCATAATTTTGGTGAACGTGAACTGAACGAACGGTTTCACTGCTGAAGAACGATACTGTCAACGCGTTCTTTCTGGTGTCTGTGAACGGCAAAAATTAGTTTGTTTTATTTTTGTTCAATAAAGTGTCGGATTTCTAGAGACTTCCAGGCGAAAAACCCTGTTAAGTTTCCCAAAAAGAGCCGTTGTCTGTCCAGTGTGAGAGCTCCAGTTGTGGAGGCGATAGATCGCGGAGACAGAAATTTTGCGTGTCGCACCGCACTGCACATGTGCATCACAACAAAAAGCAGCACGGACGTGACAGCAACGTGTGTCAACAAAACAGCAACGATCGCCCTACGAGTAGTTACATGAGTTTATGATCAGGTCGGTGAGGATGGAACAATCTAACATTTCTGTGCAAACTTTGACCTGCTGAAGCTGCTGCTGCTGCTGCTGAAGCTGCTGCTGCTGCTGATGCTGCTGCTGAAGCTGCTGCTGCTGCTGCTGAAGCTGCTGCTGCTGCTGCTGCTGAAGCTGCTGCTGCTGCTGCTGCTGCTGATGCTGCTGCTGAAGCTGCTGCTGTTGCTGCTGAAGCTGCTGCTGCTGCTGCTGAAGCTGCTGCTGCTGCTGATGCTGCTGCTGAAGCTGCTGCTGTTGCTGCTGAAGCTGCTGCTGTTGCTGCTGCTGCTGCTGCTGCTGCTGCTGAAGCTGCTGCTGCTGCTGCTGCTGAAGCTGCTGCTGCTGCTGAAGCTGCTGCTGTTGCTGCTGCTGCTGCTGCTGCTGAAGCTGCTGCTGCTGCTGCTGCTGAAGCTGCTGCTGCTGCTGCTGCTGAAGCTGCTGCTGCTGCTGCTGCTGCTGCTGAAGCTGCTGCTGCTGCTGAAGCTGCTGCTGCTGCTGCTGCTGCTGCTGAAGCTGCTGCTGCTGCTGCTGCTGCTGCTGCTGAAGCTGCTGCTGCTGAAGCTGCTGAAGCTGCTGCTGCTGCTGATGCTGCTGCTGCTGCTGCTGCTGCTGCTGCTGCTGAAGCTGCTGCTGCTGCTGCTGCTGCTGCTGCTGAAGCTGCTGCTGCTGCTGCTGCTGCTGCTGAAGCTGCTGCTGCTGAAGCTGCTGCTGCTGCTGCTGCTGATGCTGCTGCTGCTGCTGCTGCTGCTGCTGCTGCTGCTGCTGCTGCTGCTGCTGCAAAATTGGATGAAGATGAATCTGACACATATTTTCAGCATTAAACTAATAAAATAATTGCTCCTGTGGTTGTATTTGGGCTGTGGAAATAATTTAGAACAATTATTTGAACTGAATTAGTTCATGTAGAAAGTGAACTTTCCCAACACTGGATCTTGGCATTTTTAATCGTTGAATCGACATTTTCACTGCACATTTTTCTCATGAACAAATGAACAAAAAAAACAATAAACCAAACAGACTAAGGTTTGGAATAAAAACAAATCAACCATGGAAATATTCTTCCTTTAGCTGTAATATTCCACAGTACGGAATAAAACTATGGATCCATCACCTTCTGTTTCGTTAAAATCTAAATCTGACATAAAACATACAAATGAACATTAATATTTGTAATTTCAAGTTAAACTCACCTTGTGCTCTTTGTTTGCAGATCATGTGACACGGGGTCCGCCCCCGGGCTCGGGTGGGCGTGTCATAATGCCATTAGGCACACAGATCTAATGTAACGTAATAAAGCGCGGGGAACACGGCGCCGCATTGTGCCGTTCATCTCCGGCTCGGTTCGGGATCACGCCTGGTCTATTTGTGGTCGGCGCTGACATTTGGGTTGCGAGTACAATGCCCGGATCAGTTTGCAGTCGCACTTTCCATCCAGGCCATACGCGCCGCAGGTGCGAGCGCCGCTTTGTCCGCGGATCAGCGAGACGCTATTTTTAAGACGCGCCATTATTACGGCTTAGTAAGTCTACACGGTGGAAGAAGAAGGGCGCGGCACGTGTGGGGTCGGTGCACGTGTTGGGTCGGTGCACGTGTTGGGTCGGTGCACGTGTTGGGTCGATGCACGTGTTGGGTTGTGTTGGGTCGGTGCACATGTTGGGTTGTGTTGGGTCGGTGCACGTGTTGGGTTGTGTTGGGTCGATGCACGTGTTGGGTTGTGTGGGGTCGGTGGACGTGTTGGGTCGGTGCACGTGTTGGATTGTGTGGGGTCGGTGCACGTGTTGGGTCGGTGCACGTGTGGGGTCGGTGCACGTGTTGGGTCGGTGCACGTGTTGGATTGTGTTGGGTCGGTGCACATGTTGGGTTGTGTTGGGTCGGTGCACATGTTGGGTTGTGTTGGGTCGGTGCACGTGTTGGGTTGTGTTGGGTCGGTGCACGTGTTGGGTTGTGTTGGGTCGATGCACGTGTTGGGTTGTGTTGGGTCAGTGCACGTGTTGGGTTGTGTTGGGTCGGTGCACATGTTGGGTTGTGTTGGGTCGGTGAACGTGTTGGGTTGTGTTGGGTCGGTGCACGTGTTGGGTCGGTGCATGTGTTGGGTCGGTGCACGTGTTGGGTTGTGTTGGGTCGGTGCACGTGTTGGGTCGGTGCATGTGTTGGGTCGGTGCACGTGTTGGGTTGTGTTGGGTCGGTGCACGTGTTGGGTCGGTGCACGTGTTGGGTCGATGCACGTGTTGGGTTGTGTTGGGTCAGTGCACATGTTGGGTTGTGTGGGGTCGGTGCACGTGTTGGGTCGGTGCACGTGTGGGGTCGGTGCACGTGTTGGATTGTGTTGGGTCGGTGCACATGTTGGGTTGGGTTGTGTTGGGTTGGTGCACATGTTGGGTTGTGTTGGGTCGGTGCACGTGTTGGGTTGTGTTGGATCGGTGCACGTGTTGGGTTGTGTTGGGTCGATGCACGTGTTGGGTTGTGTTGGGTCGGTGCACGTGTTGGGTTGTGTTGGGTCGGTGCACATGTTGGGTTGTGTTGGGTCGGTGCACGTGTTGGGTCGGTGCACGTGTTGGGTTGTGTTGGGTCGGTGCACATGTTGGGTTGTGTTGTGTCGGTGCACGTGTTGGGTCGGTGCATGTGTTGGGTCGATGCACGTGTTGGGTTGTGTTGGGTCGGTGCATGTGTTGGGTTGTGTTGGGTCGGTGCACGTGTTGGGTCGGTGCACGTGTTGGGTCGATGCACGTGTTGGGTTGTGTTGGGTCGGTGCATGTGTTGGGTTGTGTTGGGTCGGTGCATGTGTTGGGTTGTGTTGGGTCGGTGCATGTGTTGGGTTGTGTTGGGTCGGTGCACGTGTTGGGTCGATGCACGTGTTGGGTTGTGTTGGGTCGGTGCACGTGTTGGGTTGTGTTGGATCGGTGCACGTGTTGGGTTGTGTTGGGTCGATGCACGTGTTGGGTTGTGTTGGGTCGGTGCACGTGTTGGGTTGTGTTGGGTCAGTGCACATGTTGGGTTGTGTTGGGTCGGTGAACGTGTTGGGTCGATGCACGTGTTGGGTTGTGTTGGGTCGGTGCACATGTTGGGTTGTGTTGGGTCGGTGCACGTGTTGGGTCGGTGCACGTGTTGGGTTGTGTTGGGTCGGTGCACATGTTTGGTTGTGTTGTGTCGGTGCACGTGTTGGGTCGGTGCATGTGTTGGGTCGATGCACGTGTTGGGTTGTGTTGGGTCGGTGCATGTGTTGGGTTGTGTTGGGTCGGTGCACGTGTTGGGTCGGTGCACGTGTTGGGTCGATGCACGTGTTGGGTTGTGTTGGGTCGGTGCATGTGTTGGGTTGTGTTGGGTCGGTGCATGTGTTGGGTTGTGTTGGGTCGGTGCACGTGTTGGGTCGATGCACGTGTTGGGTTGTGTTGGGTCGGTGCACATGTTGGGTTGTGTTGTGTCGGTGCACGTGTTGGGTTGTGTTGGGTCGATGCATATGTTGGGTTGTGTTGGGTCGGTGCACGTGTTGGGTCGGTGCACGTGTTGGGTCGATGCACGTGTTGGGTTGTGTTGGGTCGGTGCATGTGTTGAGTTGTGTTGGGTCGGTGCACGTGTTGGGTCGATGCACGTGTTGGGTTGTGTTGGGTCGGTGCATGTGTTGGGTTGTGTTGGGTCGGTGCATGTGTTGGGTTGTGTTGGGTCGGTGCATGTGTTGGGATGTGTTGGGTCGGTACACGTGTTGGGTCGATGCACGTGTTGGGTTGTGTTGGGTCGGTGCATGTGTTGGGTTGTGTTGGGTCGGTGCACGTGTTGGGTCGGTGCACGTGTTGGGTCGATGCACGTGTTGGGTTGTGTTGGGTCGTTGCATGTGTTGGGTTGTGTTGGGTCGGTACACGTGTTGGGTCGATACACGTGTTGGGTTGTGTTGGGTCGGTGCATGTGTTGGGTTGTGTTGGGTCGGTGCACGTGTTGGGTCGGTGCACGTGTTGGGTCGATGCACGTGTTGGGTTGTGTTGGGTCGGTGCATGTGTTGGGTTGTGTTGGGTCGGTGCACGTGTTGGGTCGATGCACGTGTTGGGTTGTGTTGGGTCGGTGCATGTGTTGGGTTGTGTTGGGTCGGTGCATGTGTTGGGTTGTGTTGGGTCGGTGCACGTGTTGGGTCGGTGCACGTGTTGGGTTGTGTTGGGTCGGTGCACATGTTGGGTTGTGTTGTGTCGGTGCACGTGTTGGGTCGGTGCATGTGTTGGGTCGATGCACGTGTTGGGTTGTGTTGGGTCGGTGCATGTGTTGGGTTGTGTTGGGTCGGTGCACGTGTTGGGTCGGTGCACGTGTTGGGTCGATGCACGTGTTGGGTTGTGTTGGGTCGGTGCATGTGTTGGGTTGTGTTGGGTCGGTGCATGTGTTGGGTTGTGTTGGGTCGGTGCATGTGTTGGGTTGTGTTGGGTCGGTGCACGTGTTGGGTCGATGCACGTGTTGGGTTGTGTTGGGTCGGTGCACGTGTTGGGTTGTGTTGGATCGGTGCACGTGTTGGGTTGTGTTGGGTCGATGCACGTGTTGGGTTGTGTTGGGTCGGTGCACGTGTTGGGTTGTGTTGGGTCAGTGCACATGTTGGGTTGTGTTGGGTCGGTGAACGTGTTGGGTCGATGCACGTGTTGGGTTGTGTTGGGTCGGTGCACATGTTGGGTTGTGTTGGGTCGGTGCACGTGTTGGGTCGGTGCACGTGTTGGGTTGTGTTGGGTCGGTGCACATGTTGGGTTGTGTTGTGTCGGTGCACGTGTTGGGTCGGTGCATGTGTTGGGTCGATGCACGTGTTGGGTTGTGTTGGGTCGGTGCATGTGTTGGGTTGTGTTGGGTCGGTGCACGTGTTGGGTCGGTGCACGTGTTGGGTCGATGCACGTGTTGGGTTGTGTTGGGTCGGTGCATGTGTTGGGTTGTGTTGGGTCGGTGCACGTGTTGGGTCGATGCACGTGTTGGGTTGTGTTGGGTCGGTGCACATGTTGGGTTGTGTTGTGTCGGTGCACGTGTTGGGTTGTGTTGGGTCGGTGCATGTGTTGGGTTGTGTTGGGTCGGTGCACGTGTTGGGTCGGTGCACGTGTTGGGTCGATGCACGTGTTGGGTTGTGTTGGGTCGGTGCATGTGTTGGGTTGTGTTGGGTCGGTGCACGTGTTGGGTCGATGCACGTGTTGGGTTGTGTTGGGTCGGTGCATGTGTTGGGTTGTGTTGGGTCGGTGCATGTGTTGGGTTGTGTTGGGTCGGTGCATGTGTTGGGTTGTGTTGGGTCGGTACACGTGTTGGGTCGATACACGTGTTGGGTTGTGTTGGGTCGGTGCATGTGTTGGGTTGTGTTGGGTCGGTGCACGTGTTGGGTCGGTGCACGTGTTGGGTCGATGCACGTGTTGGGTTGTGTTGGGTCGGTGCATGTGTTGGGTTGTGTTGGGTCGGTGCACGTGTTGGGTCGATGCACGTGTTGGGTTGTGTTGGGTCGGTGCACATGTTGGGTTGTGTTGTGTCGGTGCACGTGTTGGGTTGTGTTGGGTCGGTGCATGTGTTGGGTTGTGTTGGGTCGGTGCACGTGTTGGGTCGGTGCACGTGTTGGGTCGATGCACGTGTTGGGTTGTGTTGGGTCGGTGCATGTGTTGGGTTGTGTTGGGTCGGTGCACGTGTTGGGTCGATGCACGTGTTGGGTTGTGTTGGGTCGGTGCATGTGTTGGGTTGTGTTGGGTCGGTGCATGTGTTGGGTTGTGTTGGGTCGGTGCATGTGTTGGGTTGTGTTGGGTCGGTACACGTGTTGGGTCGATGCACGTGTTGGGTTGTGTTGGGTCGGTGCATGTGTTGGGTTGTGTTGGGTCGGTGCACGTGTTGGGTCGGTGCACGTGTTGGGTCGATGCACGTGTTGGGTTGTGTTGGGTCGGTGCATGTGTTGGGTTGTGTTGGGTCGGTGCATGTGTTGGGTTGTGTTGGGTCGGTGCATGTGTTGGGTTGTGTTGGGTCGGTGCACGTGTTGGGTCGATGCACGTGTTGGGTTGTGTTGGGTCGGTGCACGTGTTGGGTTGTGTTGGATCGGTGCACGTGTTGGGTTGTGTTGGGTCGGTACACGTGTTGGGTCGATGCACGTGTTGGGTTGTGTTGGGTTGGTGCATGTGTTGAGTTGTGTTGGGTCGGTGCATGTGTTGGGTTGTGTTGGGTCGGTGCATGTGTTGGGTTGTGTTGGGTCGGTGCATGTGTTGGGTTGTGTTGGGTCGGTGCAAGTGTTGGGCCGGTGCACGTGTTGGGTCGATGCACCTGTTGGGTTGTGTTGGGTCGGTGCATGTGTTGGGTTGTGTTGGGTCGGTGCATGTGTTGGGTTGTGTTGGGTCGGTGCATGTGTTGGGTTGTGTTGGGTCGGTGCATGTGTTGGGTTGTGTTGGGTCGGTGCATGTGTTGGGTTGTGTTGGGTCGGTGCATGTGTTGGGTTGTGTTGGGTCGGTGCATGTGTTGGGTTGTGTTGGGTCGGTGCATGTGTTGGGTTGTGTTGGGTCGGTGCATGTGTTGGGTTGTGTTGGGTCGGTGCATGTGTTGGGTTGTGTTGGGTCGGTGCATGTGTTGGGTTGTGTTGGGTCGGTGCATGTGTTGGGTTGTGTTGGGTCGGTGCATGTGTTGGGTTGTGTTGGGTCGGTGCATGTGTTGGGTTGTGTTGGGTCGGTGCATGTGTTGGGTTGTGTTGGGTCGGTGCATGTGTTGGGTTGTGTTGGGTCGGTGCATGTGTTGGGTTGTGTTGTGTCGGTGCACGTGTTGGGTTGTGTTGGGTCGGTGCATGTGTTGGGTTGTGTTGGGTCGGTGCATGTGTTGGGTTGTGTTGGGTCGGTACACGTGTTGGGTCGATGCACGTGTTGGGTTGTGTTGGGTCGGTGCATGTGTTGGGTTGTGTTGGGTCGGTGCATGTGTTGGGTTGTGTTGGGTCGGTGCATGTGTTGGGTTGTGTTGGGTCGGTGCATGTGTTGGGTTGTGTTGGGTCGGTGCATGTGTTGGGTTGTGTTGGGTCGGTGCAAGTGTTGGGTCGGTGCACGTGTTGGGTCGATGCACGTGTTGGGTTGTGTTGGGTCGAGTGCAATCCCCGTTTCATCCTGGCGAGTTCCATTGTTGGATCGTCTGGGCTAGACCCGGGCCGGTTGCCCCGGGTGACGCAGCCCAGAGTGGGATAAATATCTCATAGATTGAGAATAACTCTTGGATGAGTGGAAACTGAATCTTTGTCTACAGCAGACGTCAAGTACAAACTAAATATTTTGCAAAGTTGTTGAGTTTTACGCGTTTTATTCGATTCTTGCAGCTCGTTCACATTAAGTTGTGTTTTGAGTTTTTACTTCTTTTGACATTTTTGCCGCTCGCAGCGATGTAATCTGCAAATCTCCGTCTAAACGCAAATAAACTCATGTGGCCGGGACACTGCGCGGGCGGTTTCAGGCAGCTAGCAGCACATTAAACCACCTTCAGGCAGCTAGCAGCCGGCTAACGCTACAGTCACATTAAACCACCTTCAGGCAGTTAGCAGCCGGCTAACGCTACATTCACATTAAACCACCTTCAGGCAGTTAGCAGCCGGCTAACGCTACATGCACATTAAACCACCTTCAGGCAGTTAGCAGCCGGCTAAAGCTACATTCACATTAAACCACCTTCAGGCAGTTAGCAGCCGGCTAACGCTACATTCACATTAAACCACCTTCAGGCAGTTAGCAGCCGGCTAACGCTACAGTCACATTAAACCACCTTCAGGCAGTTAGCAGCCGGCTAAAGCTACATTCACATTAAACCACCTTCAGGCAGTTAGCAGCCGGCTAACGCTACATTCACATTAAACCACCTTCAGGCAGTTAGCAGCCGGCTAACGCTACATTCACATTAAACCACCTTCAGGCAGCTAGCAGCTGGCTGACGCTACATGCACATTAAACCACCTTCATGCAGCTAGCAGCCGGCTAAAGCTACATTCACATTAAATCACGCTCTGAACACTCTAAACGCTCTGAACGCTCTCACCTGCACACACTCTGAGCGCTCTGAACGCTTTCACCGCTCTGAACGCTCTGAACGCTCTCAACTGCACACGCTCTGAACGCTCTGAACGCTCTGTGAACGCTTTGTGAACGCTCTGTGAACGCTCTGAACGCTCTGTGAACACTCTCTGAACGCTCTGAACGCTCTGTGAACGCTCTGAACGATTTGTGAACGCTCTGTGAACGCTCTGTGAACACTCTGAACGCTCTGAACGCTCTGTAAACGCTCTGAACGCTCTGAACGCTCTGTGAACGCTCTGAACGCTCTGAACGCTCTGAACGCTCTGTAAACGCTCTGAACGCTCTGAACGCTCTGTGAACGCTCTGAACGCTCTGAACGCTCTGAACGCTCTGTAAACGCTCTGAACGCTCTGAACGCTCTGTAAACGCTCTGAACGCTCTGAACGCTCTGAACGCTCTGTGAACGCTCTGAACGCTCTGAACGCTCTGAACGCTCTGTGAACGCTCTGTGAACGCTCTGAACGCTCTGTGAACGCTCTGAACGCTCTGAACGCTCTCCTGTCCGGACGCTGTTGAAAAGAGGAAAAGTTGCATCAGGCTGATAAAAGTTTTACAGTTTGCAGCATCTCATCCACGAAGCATGCAGCGGTGGAGACGGTCCAGAGATCACATGCAGGAGACGAGAGGGGCCGATGGGGGTCGAGAGGGGCCGAGGGGTCCGAGAGGGGCCGAGGGGGGCTGAGAGGGGACGAGGGGTCCGAGAGGGGCCGAGGGGTCCGAGAGGGGCCGAGGGGGGCCGAGAGGGGGCCCCAAAACTGTCCACACGTGTGACATCACCGTACCTGAGCTATAGGTTATGATTTAATGCAAGGAATATGGAAAAAGCCGTGGCAAAAGAAAATAAAGGTGACGTCATGTTTGTAAAGTAAAGGTCACGTTTGTAAAGTAAAGGTGAAGTCATGTTTGTAAAGTAAGGGTCATGTTTGTAAAGTAAAGGTCATGTTTGTAAAGTAAAGGTCACGTTTGTAAAGTAGAGGTCATGTTTGTAAAGTAAAGGTGACGTCACGTTTGTAAAGTAAAGGTCATGTTTGTAAAATAAAGGTCATGTTTGTAAAGTAAAGGTCATGTTTGTAAAGTAAAGGTCATGTTTGTAAAATAAAGGTCATGTTTGTAAAGTAAAGGTCATGTTTGTAAAGTAAAGGTCATGTTTGTAAAGTAAAGGTGACGTCACGTTTGTAAAGTAAAGGTGAAGTCATGTTTGTAAAGTAAAGGTCACGTTTGTAAAGTAAAGGTGACGTCACGTCTGTAAAGTAAAGGTCATGTTTGTAAAGTAAAGGTCATGTTTGTAAAGTAAAGGTGACGTCACGTTTGTAAAGTAAAGGTCATGTTTGTAAAATAAAGGTCATGTTTGTAAAGTAAAGGTCATGTTTGTAAAGTAAAGGTCATGTTTGTAAAGTAAAGGTGACGTCACGTTTGTAAAGTAAAGGTGACGTCACGTTTGTAAAGTAAAGGTGACGTCACGTTTGTAAAGTAAAGGTGAAGTCATGTTTGTAAAGTAAAGGTGACATCGGTGAGGGCAAAGGTCGAGCACTCGGTGAGGGCAAAGGTCGAGCACTCGCGGTGAGTAAAGCCTGTGGTGGTGTGACTAGAGGTGCTTAAGTGTTACTCACCGCGAGCTGCACACGGAACCTACTGAGTTTAGGACTCATCAGGGCAGAACAAAG
>NW_027315856.1:0-20000 GCF_026437365.1 Eucyclogobius newberryi | reverse complement strand
CATAATTAGCCACATTGTACATACTTTAATAACTATAAGACGTGATTGGCTCATGTTTGTGGAGACGCCCACACCGCGCGGCCCGAGTCCTGGCTTGTCCGATCGGGCGCGGGGCAGGTGCAGCTTTGGGTCAAATGCAGGTCCGTGAGTGACAGGGTCCGCAGCCCAACCTGAACCCGGAGCCGGTCCAAACGCGCGGCCGTGTCCCGTGCGGCTCCACACCGTCACGTGACCCCGCGGCAAAAAGCGCAACACGTCCCGTCAGCCGCGGTTCAAACGCGTCTGCTCTCGGTTCCCATGTTCGGCGGATCCGCGGAATTATCATCTTTGGAAAGTCTCTTGTTTCGTTTGGCAGCCGCGCTCGCGCCTTTTGGCAGGGGCCCCGGGCAGATCAGTGCGCGCGCGACCCGGAGCCAGAGAAATAAATATCGCGTCAAATTGAGAATGAAAATAGTGCGCGCGGCTCCACGGAGACGCGGCTCCTGCAGATTATGTTCCCGTGTCCCGCTCGTGGGCTGCGCGGCGGGGATCAGGCCCCTGGCACCTGCGCTGATAAGCCATGATAGATGGGGCCCCCGTTAAAGCTCCGGGTTCCGCGTCCTGTCCCGCGTGAAACTCAAGCTCGCGGGTCTGTTACGAAGAGGACAGTCCGGGCCCCGAGCTGCGCATGCGCCGGCCGCTTTTGACGTGCGCTGTTTTCAACTTTTCCCACGTCCACTTTCCCAGCATTAAAGGAGACGTGTGTTCAGCGGCGTGGCATTAAAGGAGACGTGTGTTCAGCGGCGTGGCATTAAAGGAGACGTGTGTTCAGCGGCGTGGCATTAAAGGAGACGTGTGTTCAGCGGCGTGGGATTAAAGGAGACGTGTGTTCAGCGGCGTGGCATTAAAGGAGACGTGTGTTCAGCGGCGTGGCATTAAAGGAGACGTGTGTTCAGCGGCGTGGCATTAAAGGAGACGTGTGTTCAGCGGCGTGGCATTAAAGGAGACGTGTGTTCAGCGGCGTGGCATTAAAGGAGACGTGTGTTCAGCGGCGTGGCATTGAAGGAGACGTGTGTTCAGCGGCGTGGCATTAAAGGAGACGTGTGTTCAGCGGCGTGGCATTAAAGGAGACGTGTGTTCAGCGGCGTGGCATTAAAGGAGACGTGTGTTCAGCGGCGTGGCATTAAAGGAGACGTGTGTTCAGCGGCGTGGGATTAAAGGAGACGTGTGTTCAGCGGCGTGGCATTAAAGGAGACGTGTGTTCAGCGGCGTGGCATTAAAGGAGACGTGTGTTCAGCGGCGTGGCATTAAAGGAGACGTGTGTTCAGCGGCGTGGCATTAAAGGAGACGTGTGTTCAGCGGTGTGGCATTGAAGGAGACGTGTGTTCAGCGGCGTGGCATTAAAGGAGACGTGTGTTCAGCGGCGTGGCATTAAAGGAGACGTGTGTTCAGCGGCGTGGCATTAAAGGAGACGTGTGTTCAGCGGCGTGGCATTGAAGGAGACGTGTGTTCAGCGGCGTGGCATTAAAGGAGACGTGTGTTCAGCGGTGTGGCATTAAAGGAGACGTGTGTTCAGCTGTGTGGCATTAAAGGAGACGTGTGTTCAGCGGCGGGGCATTAAAGGAGACGTGTGTTCAGCGGTGTGGCATTAAAGGAGACGTTTGTTCAGCGGCGTGGCATTAAAGGAGACGTGTGTTCAGCGGTGTGGAATTAAAGGAGACGTGTGTTCAGCGGCGTGGCAGTAAAGGAGACGTGTGTTCAGCGGCGTGGCATTAAAGGAGACGTGTGTTCAGCGGTGTGGCATTAAAGGAGACGTGTGTTCAGCAGTGTGGAATTAAAGGAGACGTGTGTTCAGCAGCGTGGCATTAAAGGAGACGTTTGTTCAGCGGTGTGGAATTAAAGGAGACGTGTGTTCAGCGGCGTGGCATTAAAGGAGACGTGTGTTCAGCGGCGTGGCATTAAAGGAGACGTGTGTTCAGCGGTGTGGCATTAAAGGAGACGTGTGTTCAGCGGCGTGGCATTAAAGGAGACGTGTGTTCAGCGGCGTGGCATTAAAGGAGACGTGTGTTCAGCGGCGTGGCATTAAAGGAGACGTGTGTTCAGTGGTGTGACATTAAAGGAGACGTGTGTTCAGCGGCGTGGCATTAAAGGAGACGTGTGTTCAGCAGCGTGGCATTAAAGGAGACGTGTGTTCAGCGGCGTGGCATTAAAGGAGACGTGTGTTCAGCGGTGTGGCATTAAAGGAGACGTGTGTTCAGCGGCGTGGCATTAAAGGAGACGTGTGTTCAGCGGTGTGGCATTAAAGGAGACGTGTGTTCAGCTGTGTGGCATTAAAGGAGACGTGTGTTCAGCGGCGGGGCATTAAAGGAGACGTGTGTTCAGCGGTGTGGCATTAAAGGAGACGTTTGTTCAGCGGCGTGGCATTAAAGGAGACGTGTGTTCAGCAGTGTGGAATTAAAGGAGACGTGTGTTCAGCAGCGTGGCAGTAAAGGAGACGTGTGTTCAGCGGCGTGGCATTAAAGGAGACGTGTGTTCAGCGGTGTGGCATTAAAGGAGACGTGTGTTCAGCAGTGTGGAATTAAAGGAGACGTGTGTTCAGCAGCGTGGCATTAAAGGAGACGTTTGTTCAGCGGTGTGGAATTAAAGGAGACGTGTGTTCAGCGGCGTGGCATTAAAGGAGACGTGTGTTCAGCGGCGTGGCATTAAAGGAGACGTGTGTTCAGCGGCGTGGCATTAAAGGAGACGTGTGTTCAGCGGCGTGGCATTAAAGGAGACGTGTGTTCAGCGGCGTGGCATTAAAGGAGACGTGTGTTCAGCGGTGTGGCATTAAAGGAGACGTGTGTTCAGCAGTATGGCATTAAAGGAGACGTGTGTTCAGCGGCGTGGCATTAAAGGAGACGTGTGTTCAGCGGTGTGGCATTAAAGGAGACGTGTGTTCAGCAGTGTGGCATTAAAGGAGACGTGTGTTCAGCGGTGTGGCATTAAAGGAGACGTGTGTTCAGCGGCGTGGCATTAAAGGAGACGTGTGTTCAGCGGTGTGGCATTAAAGGAGACGTGTGTTCAGCAGTGTGGCATTAAAGGAGACGTGTGTTCAGCGGTGTGGCATTAAAGGAGACGTGTGTTCAGCAGTGTGGCATTAAAGGAGACGTGTGTTCAGCGGCGTGGCATTAAAGGAGATGTGTGTTCAGCAGCGTGGCATTAAAGGAGACGTGTGTTCAGCAGTGTGGCATTAAAGGAGACGTGTGTTCAGCAGCTTGGCATTAAAGGAGACATGTGTGTGTTCAGCAGTGTGGTATTAAAGGAGACGTGTGTTCAGCGGCGTGGCATTAAAGGAGACGTGTGTTCAGCGGCGTGGCATTAAAGGAGACGTGTGTTCAGCGGTGTGGCATTAAAGGAGACGTGTGTTCAGCTGTGTGGCATTAAAGGAGACGTGTGTTCAGCGGCGGGGCATTAAAGGAGACGTGTGTTCAGCGGTGTGGCATTAAAGGAGACGTGTGTTCAGCAGCGTGGCATTAAAGGAGACGTGTGTTCAGCGGCGTGGCATTAAAGGAGATGTGTGTTCAGCAGCGTGGCATTAAAGGAGACGTGTGTTCAGCAGTGTGGCATTAAAGGAGACGTGTGTTACGCAGCTTGGCATTATAGGAGACATGTGTGTGTTCAGCAGTGTGGTATTAAAGGAGACGTGTGTTCAGCGGTGTGGCATTAAAGGAGATGTTTGTTCAGCAGCGTGGCATTAAAGGAGACGTGTGTTCAGCGGCGTGGCATTAAAAGAGACGTGTGTTCAGCGGCGTGGCATTAAAGGAGACGTGTGTTCAGCAGTGTGGAATTAAAGGAGACGTGTGTTCAGCAGCGTGGCAGTAAAGGAGACGTGTGTTCAGCGGCGTGGCATTAAAGGAGACGTGTGTTCAGCGGTGTGGCATTAAAGGAGACGTGTGTTCAGCAGTGTGGAATTAAAGGAGACGTGTGTTCAGCAGCGTGGCATTAAAGGAGACGTTTGTTCAGCGGTGTGGAATTAAAGGAGACGTGTGTTCAGCGGCGTGGCATTAAAGGAGACGTGTGTTCAGCGGCGTGGCATTAAAGGAGACGTGTGTTCAGCGGCGTGGCATTAAAGGAGACGTGTGTTCAGCGGTGTGGCATTAAAGGAGACGTGTGTTCAGCGGCGTGGCATTAAAGGAGACGTGTGTTCAGCAGCGTGGCATTAAAGGAGACGTGTGTTCAGCGGCGTGGCATTAAAGGAGACGTGTGTTCAGTGGTGTGACATTAAAGGAGACGTGTGTTCAGCGGCGTGGCATTAAAGGAGACGTGTGTTCAGCAGCGTGGCATTAAAGGAGACGTGTGTTCAGCAGCGTGGCATTAAAGGAGACGTGTGTTCAGCAGTGTGGCATTAAAGGAGACGTGTGTTCAGCAGCTTGGCATTAAAGGAGACATGTGTGTGTTCAGCAGTGTGGTATTAAAGGAGACGTGTGTTCAGCAGCGTGGCATTAAAGGAGACGTGTGTTCAGCGGTGTGGCATTAAAGGAGACGTGTGTTCAGCGGCGTGGCATTAAAGGAGACGTGTGTTCAGCAGCGTGACATTAAAGGAGACGTGTGTTCAGCAGCGTGGCATTAAAGGAGACGTGTGTTCAGCGGCGTGGCATTAAAGGAGAAGTGTGTTCAGCAGCGTGGCAGTAAAGGAGACGTTTGTTCAGCAGCGTGGCATTAAAGGAGACGTGTGTTCAGCGGTGTGGCATTAAAGGAGACGTGTGTTCAGCGGCGTGGCATTAAAGGAGACGTGTGTTCAGCAGCGTGGCATTAAAGGAGACGTGTGTTAAGCGGCGTGGCATTAAAGAAGACGTGTGTTCAGCGGCGTGGCATTAAAGGAGACGTGTGTTCAGCGGCGTGGCATTAAAGGAGACGTGTGTTCAGCGGCGTGGCATTAAAGGAGACGTGTGTTCAGCAGCGTGGCATTAAAGGAGACGTGTGTTCAGCAGCTTGGCATTAAAGGAGACATGTGTGTGTTCAGCAGCGTGGTATTAAAAGAGACGTGTGTTCAGCGGTGTGGCATTAAAGGAGACGTGTGTTCAGCGGCGTGGCATTAAAGGAGACGTGTGTTCAGCGGCGTGGCATTAAAGGAGACGTGTGTTCAGCGGCGTGGCATTAAAGGAGACGTGTGTTCAGCGGCGTGGCATTAAAGGAGACGTGTGTTCAGCGGCGTGGCATTAAAGGAGACGTGTGTTCAGCGGCGTGGCATTAAAGGAGACGTGTGTTCAGCGGTGTGGCATTAAAGGAGACGTGTGTTCAGCATGGGGCATTAAAGGAGACGTGTGTTCAGCGGCGTGGCATTAAAGGAGATGTGTGTTCAGCAGCGTGGCATTAAAGGAGATGTGTGTTCAGCAGTGTGGCATTAAAGGAGACGTGTGTTCAGCGGCGTGGCATTAAAGGAGATGTGTGTTCAGCAGCGTGGCATTAAAGGAGATGTGTGTTCAGCAGCGTGGCATTAAAGGAGATGTGTGTTCAGCAGCGTGGCATTAAAGGAGACGTGTGTTCAGCAGTGTGGCATTAAAGGAGACGTGTGTTCAGCAGCTTGGCATTAAAGGAGACATGTGTGTGTTCAGCAGTGTGGTATTAAAGGAGACGTGTGTTCAGCGGCGTGGCATTAAAGGAGACGTGTGTTCAGCAGCGTGGCATTAAAGGAGACGTGTGTTCAGCAGCGTGGCATTAAAGGAGACGTGTGTTCAGCAGTGTGACATTAAAGGAGACGTGTGTTCAGCAGCGTGGAATTAAAGGAGACGTGTGTTCAGCAGCGTGGAATTAAAGGAGACGTGTGTTCAGCGGCATGGCATTAAAGGAGACGTGTGTTCAGCAGCGTGGCATTAAAGGAGACGTGTGTTCAGCGGCGTGGCATTAAAGGAGACGTGTGTTCAGCAGCGTGACATTAAAGGAGACGTGTGTTCAGCGGCGTGGCATTAAAGGAGACGTGTGTTCAGCAGCGTGGCATTAAAGGAGACGTGTGTTCAGCGGTGTGGCATTAAAGGAGACGTGTGTTCAGCGGCGTGGCATTAAAGGAGACGTGTGTTCAGCGGCGTGACATTAAAGGAGACGTGTGTTCAGCGGTGTGACATTAAGGGAGGAACCATCACGCTTTGAGGGTGGAACCGTCACGCTTTGAGAGAGGAACCATCACGCTTTGAGGGAGGAACCATCACGCTTTGAGGGAGGAACCATCACGCTTTGAGGGTGGAACCATCACGCTTTGAGAGAGGAACCATCACGCTTTGAGGGAGGAACCATCACGCTTTGAGAGAGGAACCATCACGCTTTGAGGGAGGAACCATCACGCTTTGAGGGACGAACCATCACGCTTTGAGGGTGGAACCATCACGCTTTGAAGGAGGAACCATCACGCTTTGAGGGAGGAACCATCACGCTTTGAGGGAGGAACCATCACGTTTTGAGGGAGGAACCATCAAGCTTTGAGGAACCATCACGCTTTGAGGATGGAACCATCACGCTTTGAGGGAGGAACCATCACGCTTTGAGGGAGGAACCATCACGCTTTGAAGGAGGAACCATCACGCTTTGAGGGTGGAACCGTCACGCTTTGAGGGAGGAACCATCACGCTTTGAGGGTGGAACCGTCACGCTTTGAGGGAGGAACAGTCACGCTTTGAGGGAGGAACCATCACGCTTTGAGGGTGGAACCATCACGCTTTGAGAGAGGAACCATCACGCTTTGAGGGAGGAACCATCACACTTTGAGGGAGGAACCATCACGCTTTGAGGGTGGAACCATCACGCTTTGAGAGAGGAACCATCACGCTTTGAGGGAGGAACCATCACGCTTTGAGGGACGAACCATCACGCTTTGAGGGTGGAACCATCACGCTTTGAAGGAGGAACCATCACGCTTTGAGGGAGGAACCATCACGCTTTGAGGGAGGAACCATCACGTTTTGAGGGAGGAACCATCAAGCTTTGAGGAACCATCACGCTTTGAGGATGGAACCATCATGCTTTGAGGGAGGAACCATCACGCTTTGAGGGAGGAACCATCACGCTTTGAGGGAGGAACCATCACGCTTTGAGGAAGGAACCATCACGCTTTGAGGGAGGAACCATCACGCTTTGAGGGAGGAACCATCACGTTTTGAGGGAGGAACCATCAAGCTTTGAGGAACCATCACGCTTTGAGGATGGAACCATCATGCTTTGAGGGAGGAACCATCACGCTTTGAGGGAGGAACCATCACGCTTTGAGGGAGGAACCATCACGTTTTGAGGGAGGAACCATCACGTTTTGAGGGAGGAACCATCACGCTTTGAGGAACCATCACGCTTTGAGGGTGGAACCATCACGTTTTGAGGGAGGAACCATCACGTTTTGAGGGAGGAACCATCACGCTTTGAGGGAGGAACCATCACGCTTTGAGGGAGGAACCATCACGCTTTGAGGGAGGAACAATCACGTTTTGAGGGAGGAACCATCACGCTTTGAGGAACCATCACGCTTTGAGGGTGGAACCATCATGCTTTGAGGGAGGAACCATCACGCTTTGAGGGAGGAACCATCACGCTTTGAGAGAGGAACCATCACGTTTTGAGGGAGGAACCATCACGCTTTGAGGAACCATCACGCTTTGAGGTTGGAACCATCACGCTTTGAGGAACCATCACGCTTTGAGGGAGGAACCATCACGTTTTGGGGGAGGAACCATCACGCTTTGAGGGAGGAACCATCACGCTTTGAGGGAGGAACCATCACGCTTTGAGGGAGGAACCATCACGTTTTGAGGGAGGAACTATCACGCTTTGAGGAACCATCACGCTTTGAGGGTGGAACCATCACGCTTTGAGGGAGGAACCATCACGCTTTGAGGGAGGAACCATCACGCTTTGAGGGAGGAACCATCACGTTTTGAGAGAGGAACCATCACGCTTTGAGGAACCATCACGCTTTGAGGGAGGAACCATCACGCTTTGAGGGAGGAACCATCATGCTTTGAGGGAGGAACCATCACGCTTTGAGGAAGGAACCATCACGCTTTGAGGGAGGAACCATCACGTTTTGAGGGAGGAACCATCAAGCTTTGAGGAACCATCACGCTTTGAGGATGGAACCATCATGCTTTGAGGGAGGAACCATCACGCTTTGAGGGAGGAACCATCACGCTTTGAGGGAGGAACCATCACGCTTTGAGGGAGGAACCATCACGTTTTGAGGGAGGAACCATCACGTTTTGAGGGAGGAACCATCACGCTTTGAGGAACCATCACGCTTTGAGGGTGGAACCATCACGCTTTGAGGGAGGAACCATCACGTTTTGAGGGAGGAACCATCACGCTTTGAGGAACCATCACGCTTTGAGGGTGGAACCATCATGCTTTGAGGGAGGAACCATCACGCTTTGAGGGAGGAACCATCACGCTTTGAGAGAGGAACCATCACGTTTTGAGGGAGGAACCATCACGCTTTGAGGAACCATCACGCTTTGAGGTTGGAACCATCACGCTTTGAGGAACCATCACGCTTTGAGGGAGGAACCATCACGCTTTGGGGGAGGAACCATCACGCTTTGAGGGAGGAACCATCACGCTTTGAGGGAGGAACCATCACGCTTTGAGGGAGGAACCATCACGTTTTGAGGGAGGAACCATCACGTTTTGAGGGAGGAACTATCACGCTTTGAGGAACCATCACGCTTTGAGGGAGGAACCATCACGTTTTGAGGGAGGAACCATAACGTTTTGAGGGAGGAACCATCACGCTTTGAGGAACCATCACGCTTTGAGGGTGGAACCATCACGCTTTGAGGGAGGAACCATCACGTTTTGAGGGAGGAACCATCACGCTTTGAGGAACCATCACGCTTTGAGGGTGGAACCATCATGCTTTGAGGGAGGAACCATCACGCTTTGAGGGAGGAACCATCACGCTTTGAGAGAGGAACCATCACGTTTTGAGGGAGGAACCATCACGCTTTGAGGAACCATCACGCTTTGAGGTTGGAACCATCACGCTTTGAGGAACCATCACGCTTTGAGGGAGGAACCATCACGCTTTGGGGGAGGAACCATCACGCTTTGAGGGAGGAACCATCACGCTTTGAGGGAGGAACCATCACGCTTTGAGGGAGGAACCATCACGTTTTGAGGGAGGAACCATCACGTTTTGAGGGAGGAACTATCACGCTTTGAGGAACCATCACGCTTTGAGGGAGGAACCATCACGCTTTGAGGGTGGAACCATCACGCTTTGAGGGAGGAACCATCACGTTTTGAGAGAGGAACCATCACGCTTTGAGGAACCATCACGCTTTGAGGGTGGAACCATCACGCTTTGAGGGAGGAACCGTCACGCTTTGAGGGAGGAACCATCACGCTTTGAGGGAGGAACCATCACGCTTTGAGGAAGGAACCATCACGCTTTGAGGGAGGAACCATCACGCTTTGAGGGAGGAACCATCACGTTTTGAGGGAGGAACCATCAAGCTTTGAGGAACCATCACGCCTTGAGGATGGAACCATCATGCTTTGAGGGAGGAACCATCACGCTTTGAGGGAGGAACCATCACGCTTTGAGGGAGGAACCATCACGCTTTGAGGGCGGAACCATCACGCTTTGAGGGAGGAACCATCACGTTTTGAGGGAGGAACCATCACGTTTTGAGGGAGGAACCATCACGCTTTGAGGAACCATCACGCTTTGAGGGTGGAACCATCACGCTTTGAGGGAGGAACCATCACGTTTTGAGGGAGGAACCATCACGCTTTGAGGGAGGAACCATCACGCTTTGAGGGAGGAACCATCACGCTTTGAGGGAGGAACAATCACGTTTTGAGGGAGGAACCATCACGCTTTGAGGAACCATCACGCTTTGAGGGTGGAACCATCATGCTTTGAGGGAGGAACCATCACGCTTTGAGGGAGGAACCATCACGCTTTGAGAGAGGAACCATCACGTTTTGAGGGAGGAACCATCACGCTTTGAGGAACCATCACGCTTTGAAGTTGGAACCATCACGCTTTGAGGAACCATCACGCTTTGAGGGAGGAACCATCACGCTTTGGAGGAGGAACCATCACGCTTTGAGGGAGGAACCATCACGCTTTGAGGGAGGAACCATCACGCTTTGAGGGAGGAACCATCACGTTTTGAGGGAGGAACTATCACGCTTTGAGGAACCATCACGCTTTGAGGGTGGAACCATCACGCTTTGAGGGAGGAACCATCACGCTTTGAGGGAGGAACTATCACGCTTTGAGGGAGGAACCATCACGTTTTGAGAGAGGAACCATCACGCTTTGAGGAACCATCACGCTTTGAATGTGGAACCATCACGCTTTGAGGGAGGAACCATCACGCTTTGAGGGAGGAACCATCACGCATTGAGGGAGGAACCATCACGTTTTGAGGGAGGAACCATCACGCTTTGAGGGAGGAACCATCACGCTTTGAGGGAGGAACCATCACGTTTTGAGAGAGGAACCATCACGCTTTGAGGAACCATCACGCTTTGAGGGTGGAACCATCACGCTTTGAGGGAGGAACCATCACGCTTTGAGGGAGGAACCATCACGCTTTGAGGGAGGAACCATCACGTTTTGAGGGAGGAACCATCACGTTTTGAGGGAGGAATCATCACGCTTTGAGGAACCATCACGCTTTGAGGGTGGAACCATCACGCTTTGAGGGAGGAACCATCACGCTTTGAGGGAGGAACCATCACGCTTTGAGGGAGGAACCATCACGCTTTGAGAAACCATCACGCTTTGAGGGTGGAACCATCATGCTTTGAGGGAGGAACCATCACGCTTTGAGAGAGGAACCATCACGTTTTGAGGGAGGAACCATCACGCTTTGAGGAACCATCACGCTTTGAAGTTGGAACCATCACGCTTTGAGGAACCATCACGCTTTGAGGGAGGAACCATCACGCTTTGGAGGAGGAACCATCACGCTTTGAGGGAGGAACCATCACGCTTTGAGGGAGGAACCATCACGCTTTGAGGGAGGAACCATCACGTTTTGAGGGAGGAACCATCACGTTTTGAGGGAGGAACTATCACGCTTTGAGGAACCATCACGCTTTGAGGGTGGAACCATCACGCTTTGAGGGAGGAACCATCACGCTTTGAGGGAGGAACTATCACGCTTTGAGGGAGGAACCATCACGTTTTGAGAGAGGAACCATCACGCTTTGAGGAACCATCACGCTTTGAATGTGGAACCATCACGCTTTGAGGGAGGAATCATTACGCTTTGAGCGAGGAATCATTACGCTTTGAGGGAGGAACCATCACGCTTTGGGGGAGGAACCATCACGCTATGAGGGGGGAACCATCACGCTTTGAGGGAGGAACCATCACGCTTTGAGGGAGGAACCATCACGCATTGAGGGAGGAACCATCACGTTTTGAGGGAGAAACCATCACGTTTTGAGGGAGGAACCATCACGCTTTGAGGGAGGAACCATCACGTTTTGAGGGAGGAACCATCACGTTTTGAGGGAGGAACCATCACGTTTTGAGGGAGGAACCATCACGCTTTGAGGAACCATCACGCTTTGAGGGTGGAACCATCACGCTTTGAGGGAGGAACCATCACGCTTTGAGGGAGGAACCATCACGCTTTGAGGGAGGAACCATCACGTTTTGAGAGAGGAACCATCACGCTTTGAGGGAGGAACCATCACGCTTTGAGGGAGGAACCATCACGCTTTGAGGGAGGAACCATCACGTTTTGAGGGAGGAACCATCACGCTTTGAGGAACCATCACGCTTTGAGGGTGGAACCATCACGCTTTGAGGAACCATCACGCTTTGAGGGAGGAACCATCACGCTTTGAGGGAGGAATCATCACGCTTTGGGGGATGAACCATCATGCTTTGGGGGAGGAACCATCACGCTTTGAGGGAGGAACCATCACGCTTTGAGGGAGGAACCATCACGCTTTGAGGGAGGAACCATCATGCTTTGAGGGAGGAACCATCACGCTTTGAGGGAGGAACCATCATGCTTTGAGGGAGGAACCATCACGCTTTGAGGGAGTAACCATCACGCTTTGGGGGAGGAACCATCACGCTTTGGGGGAGGAACCATCACGCTTGGAGGGAGGAACCATCACGCTATGGGGGAGGAACCATCTTGCTTTGTGGGAGGAACCATCACGCTTTGGGGGAGGAACCATCACACTTTGGGGGAGGAACCATCACACTTTGGGGGTGGAACCATCACACTTTGGGGGTGGAACCATCACACTCTCCCTCAGTCAGAGCAGTGAAGATGTGTCGTGGCCTTTAGATTCCGTCCCTCATAGTGGAAATGCACCGACGATGAACATTTCAGACATAGATCCTAAGTGAGAGAACTTGGCAGGTGACACACTTACTTTCCTCACTGTAAACCTCACGTTTGCCTGTGGTGACACACTTACTTTCCTCACTGTAAACCTCACGTTTGCCTGTGGTGACACACTTACTTTCCTCACTGTAAACCTCACGTTTGCGTGTGGTGACACACTTACTTTCCTCACTGTAAACCTTACGTTTGCGTGTGTAAATGTGCGTTGCTCTGTTAGCTCGGGGCTTTAGCCTTCACCCCAGAAGCTGCAGCTGAGTCGGATTACCTCTAAACCTCCAGCGTGAGAGCCGCTCAGACTCAGACGGCTCGGTTTGCAGGAAAACGAGCCCTGAATGACTTATCACTTTTCAAGCGTTACCGACTCCGTGAAAATCTGCGCTGAAGTGTCGCTCGTTTAGGCGGAGGTCGCACACACGTCGTTAGCGCCGCAGCCTCCAGAGCGACTTGTGTTATTTGAAGACTTCGTGGCCTGTGACCCCCTTTTGAGAACCTTCACTGAGGCATCGCTGATTAAGCAACGTGCCCGACATGATTATAATGACTGCGGTTCTGGAGATGGTTTAGGAGACCACTGACCTTTGACCTCACCAGCCGGGGCAAATTGAAAGCGAATGTTTTTGTGAGGCTCAGAGAAGGAAAGATGAACTCAAGTCCAGACGTGTTATTGATGCTGTAAAACGTTTCCTTTAAGTGTTGTTAATAGACTGTCATGAACATGTCACACACACACACACACACACCTCACACACACACTCACACACACACACACACACACACCTCACATACACACACATACACACCTCACATACACACACACACACACACACACACACACACCTCACATACACACACACACACACCTCACATACACACACACACACATACACACACACACACACACACCTCACACACACACACACACACACACCTCACATACACACACATACACACACACACACACACACACCTCACACACACACACACACACACCTCACATACACACACATACACACACACACACATACACACACACACACACACACACACCTCACACACACACACACACACACCTCACATACACACACATACACACACACACACACACACCTCACATACACACACACACACACCTCACATACACACACATACACACACACACACACACACCTCACACACACACACACACACACACCTCACACACACACACACACACACTCACACACCTCACATACACACACACACACCTCACACACACACTCACACACCTCACATACACACACACACACACACACACACTCACACACACACACACACACACACACCTCACATACACACACACACACTCACACACACTCACACACACACACACACACACACATACACACACACACACCTCACACACACTCACACACACACACACAAACACACACACACACTCACACACACACAAACACACACACACACACACCTCACACACACACACACACACACACACTTTAACACGCGGCGGCGCGACAGTCGGCGCCCGCTGTACGTTAGCGTAGCGTGCTAGTACGAACTGTGTTCGGGGCAATTGACAATTGATATTTTCTTTCATTCACATTATTTTCTGGATATCTCATACTCCTGGGTCTGGAGCGGGTCTGGAGCGGGTCTGGGTCCTGGTCTGGGTCCTGGTCTGGGTCCTGGTCTGGGTCTGGGTCCTGGTCTGGAGCGGGTCTGGGTCTGAGTCTAGAGCGGGTCTGGGTCTAGAGCGGGTCTGGGTCTGGGTCTGAGTCTGGGTCTGGAGCGGGTCTGGGTCTGGGTCTGAGTCTGGGTCTGGAGCGGGTCTGGGTCTGGGTCTGGGTCTGGAGCGGGTCTGGGTCCTGGTCTGGGTCTGGGTCCTGGTCCTGGTCCTGGTCCTGGTCTGGGTCTGGGTCCTGGTCTGGGTCCTGGTCTGGGTCTGGGTCTGGGTCCTGGTCTGGGTCTGGGTCTGGAGCGGGTCTGGGTCCTGGTCCTGGTCTGGGTCTGGGTCTGGGTCTGGAGCGGGTCTGGGTCCTGTTCCTGGTCTGGGTCTGGGTCTGGAGCGGGTCTGGGTCCTGGTCTGGGTCCTGGTCTGGGTCTGGGTCTGGGTCCTGGTCTGGGTCTGGAGCGGGTCTGGGTCCTGGTCTGGGTCCTGGTCTGGGTCTGGGTCCTGGTCTGGGTCTGGAGCGGGTCTGGGTCCTGGTCTGGGTCCTGGTCTGGGTCTGGGTCTGGGTCTGGGTCTGGGTCTGGGTCTGGGTCTGGGTCTGGGTCCTGGTCTGGGTCTGGAGCGGGTCTGGGTCCTGGTCCTGGTCCTGGTCTGGGTCTGGGTCCTGGTCTGGGTCTGGAGCGGGTCTGGGTCCTGGTCTGGGTCCTGGTCTGGGTCTGGGTCTGGGTCTGGGTCTGGGTCTGGGTCTGGGTCCTGGTCTGGGTCTGGAGCGGGTCTGGGTCCTGGTCCTGGTCCTGGTCCATGTGGGATGTGGTTCTGCAGAACAAAGTAGTTTCTTTGTTCCAGAGCTTCATCTGTCACTAAACTCTCTCTGACAATTAACATCTGCTTCAGACATTCACACCACAACAGCTGTTCTGAGGCTAATGCTACAGGGCTAACGCTACAGGGCTAACGCTACAGGGCTAATGCTACAGGGCTACAGGGTTAACGCTACAGGGCTAATGCTACAGGGCTAACGCTACAGGGCTAACGCAACAGGGCTACAGGGCTAACGCTACAGGGCCAACGCTACAGGGCTAACGCTACAGGGCTAGAGGGTTAACGCTACACGGTTAATGCTACAGGGCTAATGCCACAGGGCTAACGCTACAGGGCTAAAGCTACAGGGCTAACGGTACAGGGCTGAGGCTAACGCTGAAGAGGCTAATGCTAAAGAGGCAAACGCTAAAGAGGCAAACGCTAAAGAGGCTAATGCTAAAGAGGCTAACGCTAAATAGGCAAACGCACTATGGCTTTTACCAACACATTTTAGTCCTTTTTTAGACTTGAAGAAGTCGCCAACGTTGCATGTGTTTGTGCTGTTAAGATAGTCCTTCTTTAGTCCTAGTTTAGACCTGCTTTAGTTCTGCTTTAGACCTGGTTTAGACCTGCTTTAGTCCTGCTTTAGACCTGGTTTAGTCCTGGTTTAGACCAGGTTTAGTCCTGGTTTAGACCTGCTTTAGTCCTGCTTTAGACCTGGTTTAGTCCTGGTTTAGACCTGGTTTAGTCCTGGTTTAGACCTGCTTTAGTCCTGCTTTAGACCTGGTTTAGTCCTGGTTTAGACCTGCTTTAGTCCTTCTTTAGTCCTAGTTTAGACCTGCTTTAGTCCTGCTTTAGTCCTGGTTTAGTCCTGGTTTAGTCCTGCTTTAGTCCTGGTTTAGTCCTGCTTTAGTCCTGGTTTAGTCCTGCTTTAGTCCTTGTTTAGTCCTGCTTTAGTCCTAGTTTAGACCTGCTTTAGTCCTGCTTTAGACCTGGTTTAGTCCTGCTTTAGTCCTGGTTTAGTCCTGCTTTAGTCCTGGTTTAGTCCTGCTTTAGTCCTGGTTTAGTCCTGGTTTAGTCCTGGTTTAGTCCTGCTTTAGTCCTGGTTTAGTCATGGTTTAGTCCTGGTTTAGTCCTGGTTTAGTCCTGGTTTAGTCCTGCTTTAGTCCTGGTTTAGTCCTGGTTTAGTCCTGCTTTAGTCCTGGTTTAGTCCTGCTTTAGTCCTGGTTTAGTCCTGGTTTAGTCCTGGTTTAGTCCTGCTTTAGTCCTGGTTTAGTCCTGGTTTAGTCCTGCTTTAGTCCTGGTTTAGTCCTGGTTTAGTCCTGGTTTAGTCCTGCTTTAGTCCTGGTTTAGTCCTGCTTTAGTCCTGGTTTAGTCCTGGTTTAGTCCTGGTTTAGTCCTGCTTTAGTCCTGCTTTAGTCCTGGTTTAGTCCTTCTTTAGTCCTAGTTTAGACCTGCTTTAGTTCTGCTTTAGACCTGGTTTAGTCCTGGTTTAGACCTGCTTTAGTCCTGCTTTAGACCTGGTTTAGTCCTGGTTTAGACCAGGTTTAGTCCTGGTTTAGACCTGCTTTAGTCCTGCTTTAGACCTGGTTTAGTCCTGGTTTAGACCTGGTTTAGTCCTGGTTTAGACCTGCTTTAGTCCTGCTTTAGACCTGGTTTAGTCCTGGTTTAGACCTGCTTTAGTCCTTCTTTAGTCCTAGTTTAGACCTGCTTTAGTCCTGCTTTAGACCTGGTTTAGTCCTGGTTTAGACCAGGTTTAGTCCTGGTTTAGACCTGCTTTAGTCCTGCTTTAGACCTGGTTTAGTCCTGGTTTAGTCCTGCTTTAGACCTGGTTTAGTCCTGCTTTAGTCCTGGTTTAGTCCTGCTTTAGTCCTGGTTTAGTCCTGGTTTAGTCCTGCTTTAGTCCTGGTTTAGTCCTGCTTTAGTCCTGGTTTAGTCCTGCTTTAGTCCTTGTTTAGTCCTGCTTTAGTCCTAGTTTAGACCTGCTTTAGTCCTGCTTTAGACCTGGTTTAGTCCTGCTTTAGTCCTGGTTTAGTCCTGCTTTAGTCCTGGTTTAGTCCTGCTTTAGTCCTGGTTTAGTCCTGGTTTAGTCCTGCTTTAGTCCTGGTTTAGTCATGGTTTAGTCCTGGTTTAGTCCTGGTTTAGTCCTGGTTTAGTCCTGCTTTAGTCCTGGTTTGGGTCCTGGTTTAGTCCTGCTTTAGTCCTGGTTTAGTCCTGCTTTAGTCCTGGTTTAGTCCTGGTTTAGTCCTGGTTTAGTCCTGCTTTAGTCCTGGTTTAGTCCTGGTTTAGTCCTGGTTTAGTCCTGGTTTAGTCCTGCTTTAGTCCTGGTTTAGTCCTGCTTTAGTCCTGGTTTAGTCCTGGTTTAGTCCTGGTTTAGTCCTGCTTTAGTCCTGGTTTAGTCCTGGTTTAGTCCTGCTTTAGTCCTGGTTTAGTCCTGCTTTAGTCCTGCTTTAGTCCTGGTTTAGTCCTGGTTTAGTCCTGGTTTAGTCCTGGTTTAGTCCTGCTTTAGTCCTGGTTTAGTCCTGGTTTAGTCCTGGTTTAGTCCTGCTTTAGTCCTGGTTTAGTCCTGGTTTAGTCCTGCTTTAGTCCTAGTTTAGTCCTGCTTTAGTCCTGCTTTAGTCCTGCTTTAGTCCTGGTTTAGTCCTGCTTTAGTCCTGGTTTAGTCCTGCTTTAGTCCTAGTTTAGTCCTGCTTTAGTCCTGCTTTAGTCCTGGTTTAGTCCTGGTTTAGTCCTGCTTTAGTCCTGGTTTAGTCCTGCTTTAGTCCTTGTTTAGTCCTGCTTTAGTCCTAGTTTAGTCCTGCTTTAGTCCTGCTTTAGTCCTGGTTTAGTCCTGGTTTAGTCCTAGTTTAGTCCTGCTTTAGTCCTAGTTTAGTCCTGCTTTAGTCCTGCTTTAGTCCTGGTTTAGTCCTGGTTTAGTCCTGGTTTAGTTCTGGTTTAGTCCTGGTTTAGTCCTGGTTTAGTCCTGGTTTAGTCCTGGTTTAGTCCTGGTTTAGTCCTGCTTTAGTCCTGGTTTAGTCCTGGTTTAGTCCTGCTTTAGTCCTGGTTTAGTCCTGGTTTAGTCCTGCTTTAGTCCTGGTTTAATCCTGGTTTAGTCCTGCTTTAGTCCTGCTTTAGTCCTGCTTTAGTCCTGGTTTAGTCCTGCTTTAGTCCTGGTTTAATCCTGGTTTAGTCCTGCTTTAGTCCTGCTTTAGTCCTGCTTTAGTCCTGCTTTAGTCCTGGTTTAGACCTGGTTTAGTCCTGGTTTAGACCTGGTTTAGACATGGTTTAGTCCTGGTTTAGACCTGGTTTAGACCTGGTTTAGTCCTGGTTTAGTCCTGGTTTAGACCTGGTTTAGTCCTGGTTTAGACCTGGTTTAGACATGGTTTAGTCCTGGTTTAGACCTGGTTTAGACCTGGTTTAGTCCTGTTTTAGACCTGGTTTAGTCCTGGTTTAGACATGGTTTAGACATGTTTTAGACATGGTTTAGTCCTGGTTTAGACATGGTTTAGTCCTGGTTTAGTCCTGGTTTAGACCTGGTTTAGTCCTGGTTTAGTCCTGGTTTAGACCTGGTTTAGTCCTGGTTTAGTCCTGGTTTAGTCCTGGTTTAGACCTGGTTTAGTCCTGGTTTAGACCTGGTTTAGTCCTGGTTTAGTCCTGGTTTAGTCCTGGTTTAGACCTGGTTTGGCAGTGTTGGTGAAGCCTTTCGTTGTTGTTGTTGTTGTTGTTGTTGTTGTTAATAATGACACATTTCTGTCTAGATCTGATTTAGTCCCGGTTTAGTCCTGGTTTAGTCCTGGTTTAGTCCTGGTTTAGTACTGGTTTAGTACTGGTTTAGTACTGGTTTTGGTTTTGTTTGACCGCACGACATTCGAACGCTCACCTCATATTTAAAGGACACATATTACATTTTTAAAGGACACATATTACATCTTTAAAGGACACATATTACATCTTTAAAGGACACATATTACATATTTAAAGGACACATATTACATCTTGAAAGGACACACATTACATATTTAAAGGACACATATTACATCTTTAAAGGACACATATTACATATTTAAAGGACACATATTACATCTTGAAAGGACACACATTACATATTTAAAGGACACATATTACATATTTAAACGACACGTATTACATATTTAAAGGACGGCTATTAAAGTGAAAAGAATCACAGATCTTTTTAAAACCAGAATTTAAAAAAGAATGTTGAGTCTGAATGCTGCAGTTTGAGATAAAGCGACGCAGATGTTTCAATGGAAAGTGAAAGGAGCAGATTTGTGACTCGGGTTCACTTCCTATTTGGAACATGGCGGCTTCCGGCGGCTAATGGGATTAGCTACTTCCACTCCTATACTCAGTCTATGGTCCATATCATAGACTGAGGCTCCACCTCCTGCTCCACCTCCTGCTCCACCTCTCAAACAGACACAACTGACAGAATGTTTGACCTTCATAAAGTGCGCGATTGGTCCTTGAAGATGTAACATAATTTTGACTTATATATTATAATATAATATTATAATATATATTATAAGAACAGGCAACATAGAGAAGCAAACAGAAATATAGTGACTGGATGAAGTTATCATGGTGACAGTAGGGCTCCTCCCTCCTCTCCTTCCTCATCCTCCCTCCTCCTCTCCTCCCTCCTCTCTCCCCCTCTCCTCTCTCCTCCTCTCCTGTACGGACGCACTGTACAGGAAGAGCCAGAGTCGGCTCTACCTCCTGAGGAGACTCAGGTCTTTTGGAGTGACAGGGCCACTCCTGAAGACCTTCTACGACTCTGTGGTGGCATCGGCCCTCCTGTACGGTGTGGCCTGCTGGAGCAGCAGCATCACAGAGAGGGAGAGGAAGAAGCTGGACAGAGTCATCAAGAAGTCCAGCTCCGTCCTGGGCTGTGCTCTGGACTCGGTGCAGGAGGTGGGGGACAGGAGGGTCCTGGCTAGATTCACATCTATGCTGGACCATGAGTGTCGCCCCCTGCAGGACACTCTCTCCGCTCTGGAGAGCAGCTTCAGTGAGAGACTGATCCACCCTCGCTGTGTGAAGGAAAGGTTCCGTAGGTCTTTCCTTCCTGCTGCTGTCAGCAATACTGACCTAACCATGTGCAATTCATGTGCAATCTATGTGCTGTCGTGACACATATTCATGTGCAATTACTGTCGTGATCACATGCAATGGTATTTATGTATGTATTTATTTATTTGTCTATGGGAGTT
>NW_027315855.1:55000-141625 GCF_026437365.1 Eucyclogobius newberryi | reverse complement strand
TGACAGTCTGTAGTGGACGTTCTCACCTGTGGCACATGAACTTTTTGCCCTCGACCAGCAGCGTGACATCACAGAGCTGCTGAGCGTCCAGCAACTGCTTCAGACCTGAGAGAAGACCACAAGGGCCACAAGGTGAGGTTTGTGTGACACTGAGGGGCTCCCAGAGGGGCTCCCAGAGGGGCTCCCAGAGGGGCCTCAGGACCTAACACTGCTTCCTCTAACACCACAGACTCCTCATAGGCGCCCTCTGCTGCCCCTTGTGTCAGTTACAGCAGGACCAGGCTTGACCTTATGAAACGGTGAAGATCCCGACTCAGGGGTCAAATGTGACTGAACGGATGTTTTTCTAATGTTGAATAAGAAAATACACGATCATGTGATGTACACAATACTTTAAACAACATTAGAACTTGACTGAATACTTCTGTATCTCAGTAGAACTACATGATAACATGGTCAGTACCATGTGTGACGTAGTCCCCCAGGGGCGTGGTGCTGTCGTCAGGGAAGTCCTCCTCCTCAGAGTCAGAGTCTGACAGTGGCTCCCCTCCTCCGCCCTCGCCGTCCTGCCAGGGCTGCGGGCGCCAGGTGAGGGCCCCGCCCCGCCCGGCGTTCATCTGAAGAACATGTCAAACACCAGAATGTAAACATCAGCTCTGAGAAGAACAACTGCAGATCCTGTGATTCATGAACATTCTCATCCGTTTGCCTCCAACAAGAGTCCAGACCATACGCTCCCTCCTGGACCATACGCCCCCTCCATACGCCCCCTCCTGGACCATACGCCTCCTCCAGACGCCCCCTCCTGGCCTCCTGGACCAGACGCCCCCTCCTGGCCTCCTGGACCAGACGCCCCCTCCTGGCCTCCTGGACCAGACGCCCCCTCCTGGCCTCCTGGACCAGACGCCCCCTCCTGGCCTCCTGGACCATACGCCCCCTCCATACGCCCCCTCCTGGACCATACGCCCCCTCCTGGACCATACGCCCCCTCCATACGCCCCCTCCTGGACCATACGCCCCCTCCTGGCCTCCTGGACCATACGCCCCCTCCTGGCCTCCTGGACCAGACGCCCCCTCCTGGACCAGACGCCCCCTCCTGGACCATACGCTCCCTCCTGGACCATACGCTCCCTCCTGGACCATACGCTCCCTCCTGGACCATACGCTCCCTCCTGGACCATACGCCCCCTCCATACGCCCCCTCCTGGACCATACGCCCCCTCCTGGCCTCCTGGACCATACGCCCCCTCCTGGCCTCCTGGACCAGACGCCCCCTCCTGGACCATACGCCCCCTCCTGGACCATACGCCCCCTCCTGGACCATACGCCCCCTCCTGGACGAATGAGGCATTACACGAGGCAGCTCATTATTAGTTTGTTCTGTATCAGATCCACACAAACCTCAGAGTCTCAGCCTCACATTAACACACACAGAGGTGGCGCCCCCTGGTGTTTCACTCACAGAACAGACTCGTCATCTCTGACCTGCTCCAGGATCTTAACATTATATTTCTCTCTTTAACCTTTGATAATTCCATAAGGTCTTATCATCAAAATGACTCTAAAGCTGCAGGAAGTGTAAAATATAAAAAGAAAGAACATTCTGGTCAGTTTGTTCAAACAAAAGGCCTTAAACAGCATTCACACTAAACCTTTGCCCCTAAAGCTCATTTTTATTTAAATTATCTTCAGTCTTTGTCGTCCAAACCTCCAGCAGCAGCTTCACTCACACTTATGTTTATTATATTTAATTATGTTTATTATATTTATCCAGAAACTGAGATTTGAAACAGGATTTTTCTCGTTTCACTTAAACCAAAGAAACAAAAGTGCAGCTTCAGCGACAAAAGCCTCACGATCCTTTCAATTCAGACTCTGTGTTTGAGGGAAAAGGTCAGAATCATGAGGGGCCCCACGGGCCCTAAAGCACCCGCACGGGCACCCACGGGGGCCCTAAAGCACCCACGGGCCCTAAAGCACCCACGGGGGCCCTAAAGCACCCACGGGCCCTAAAGCACCCACGGGCCCTAAAGCACCCACGGGCCTGTCCCCCTGAAGACCCAACAGGATCGTCCCCATAAAGCTCAACTCTCAGGCTTTTGTGATAGTTTTTATGTTTTAAAGTCTTCAGATCCGACGTTGGTGAATATTTGGAGATGTTTTATGGTCTTCTTCTTTTTGTCTTCAGACAATTGAACTTTCTGATGTTTCAGTTCATTTGAGACTTTGAGACAAGAAGAAACCGACTACGACAAAACAACAACATTTAAAGATTATAATAACTAAAGATTTCAAAATAAAGACATTTACTTGCACTAAAAACATTTAAAACTCTTTGCCTGGAAATATGTGTTGAATCAGATTTGAATGTTGGGATTATTTAGAGGACAAACATCACGATATAAGGACACTAAACTAAACTAAACTAAACTAAAGTGTGGTCTTGATCTTCAGCTCTGCCACTTTAACAACTCAAACTTTGTAAATTCAAAAGTTAAATAATCATGATAAATGTCGAGTCACTGAATCACCATCACATTACAAGAATTTGACTTATTTATTCCCATTTTATACGCGTGTATTTCTGCTTTTCTTTGACTAGTTTTATGGCTTTATTTGACCTTTTATTGTTATTTATCGTTTTACGACAGGTTGACTTTTCATGGAGCAAAAACTGACTCGGGTTTTTGCTTCTTAAATAGTCACAATTGTTAGTTTTTACTTCTGTTTGAAGAACGTTCTATAAAGTTTAGCTGAACTTTCTTTCTTCTTGGACAGTTTTCTCTTGTTCCACATGAACTTTAATGACTTAAGGGTTAATTAACAGCAGTTATGACGCACAAGAAGCACCAGCAACATTCAAATAAAACCATTATATTCACTACTTCGCATTATGAATGAGCTTTTATGTAAATGACAGAATAAAGCGAGTCTTTTTAGATGGTAATGGTTGAAAAGTGCGCTGCGTCTTTGTAACGCCAACACGCCGCGGTCACAGGCGGTCACAGCCGCTCATACTCGCCTTGGCTCTGCGTCGCGTCTCCAGCTTTGTGCTTGATTTTATCCCTTGTTACGCCAAAAATATCGCCCCGATCCTCGGTATCGACGCCCGGAGCCTCCGCCGGAGCCTCCCGCTCGGTCCCCCGCAGGTCGTGCGGCGGCTTCTCGGGCTCCGCTTCACGGCCTGTTGGAGGAAACGCGGCCGCTACAGAGCGTCGGAGCGCCGCATCTCCGCACCGCCGCTTCCCGCGGGTCTTATTACCCGGACTCAAAGCGCTCTAAACCCCGCGGGCGGCGATCGGTCCCACCATGGCACGCGGGCCGCGCCTCCAGCCGCCGGGGAAGTCACGGACGCGGGCGGTTTTACGCGGCTTTTGTGGCGGAAATCTACGGGAAAGTTGAGCAGCGGCGACGAGCGGCCGCACTTGTCATGTCGGAACCGGATTACCGCAACGGAGCACTTCCGCTTACGGGATTGGCTGACCTTTGCCACGTGACTATTGTTTACACCGGAAGTTTAACGTTTTTGTTCAAAATAACTAGGGGAAATGTATTATTATTTATTTATTACTGTTTGTCCTTAAAGCTAGACCGCTGTTATAGCATACAATTCATGTTTTTGTTTCGTTTTAGTTTAAATTGTATTTCTTCTTCCTCTTTTGAATTAAGTTCAAATATACAATGGGTTTAATTGATTTAAAAAATATATATTCACATTGTAAATAATAAACTCAAGGAATTTTATGGGGGTTATTTTGTGTTTTTATTAAGATTTTTTTATATAAAGTTTTTTTACATCGAATTTATTAATTTTTTTGCATCGAATTTATTTATTTTTTTACATCGATTTTTTTTTTTACATCGAATTAAAAATAAACAAAAATATGTAATCATATTTATACACAATGAATATTTTTTTACTAGATTCGATGTCAAAAAAAAATAAAATTCATTGTAAAAAAAATCTATGTAAAAAAAAAAATCTATGAAAAAAAAAATTGCAATAAAAACACAAAATAACCTTCATAGAATTCGGGTTGGTGGTATATTTAAAGCGAATCTGTTTTGTGTTCTTCATATCACAGTGTAATATCTAATGTAGTAAATCAAACAATAGAGACACTATCGCCATGGTAACCTAGAGCAACAATGTACAATTCTACTGTAGAACTCAGACGAACAGTGCCCAACTTTTAGTAAAAAAAAACATAGACTAAAATATTTTCAATGTTGTTGTTTTATTGCAGTGAAAAACATATGAATGTAAAACATAAGCTGTGTCTTATGGCTGCATCTGCACAAACCTCTGAACCTGTTTAACTGGTTCAAACTGAAGCCCGGAGCCATCGAGCTATTTTAAATGTAACAATGTCCTTTGTTCTGTCCCTTTGAAATAAACTACTGCTGATAATAACTTGTAACGTTCCACATTGTTGCATAAAACATATCCACGTCCACAGAGAAATTTACAGTTTGATCTTTTTCCGTTTTTCCGAGTCCTTTAGGTCATGTACGTGTCACCTCCAGAAAGTGACATACTGTGGCTTTAGTTCCAGTTCTGTCATGTTTAATGTCACCTGACCATGTGCTGTACTGACACAAACAAATGTAGTAATGTTTAAGGCTGAATATGTTCATAATTCAGAGGATTGACAGGTAGAATTATTAGGACCACAAATGTACTGTGTCCTATTAGTCCAGGCGCAGCCCGTCTGTGGTTCCTGAAGTGGCCCAAACGTCCAAAATTAGAACTTTGTACATTTTGAACATTCTATACTACATGTTGATGGTTAATTTCATAGTCTTCGAGGCCCGTGGGTCCCCTTAAAGCACCCACAGGCCCTAAAGCACGCCCACCGGCCCGTCCCCTAAAGCACCCACAGGCCCGTCCCCCTAAAGCACCCACAGGCCCGTCCCCCTAAAGCACCCACAGGCCTGTCCCCCTAAAGCACCCACGGGACCGTCCCCTAAAGCACCCAACGGCCCTAAAGCACCCACAGCCCCGTTCCTCTAAAGCACCCACGGGACCGTCCTCCTAAAGCAACCACAGGCCCGCCCACTTAAAGCACCCACAGGCCCGTTCCCCTAAAGCATCCACGGGACCGTCCCCTAAAGCACCCAACGGCCCTAAAGCACCCACAGGCCCGTTCCTCTAAAGCACCCACGGGACCGTCCTCCTAAAGCACCCACAGGCCGGTCCACTTAAAGCACCCACAGGCCCGTTCCCCTAAAGCATCCACGGGACCGTCCCCTAAAGCACCCAACGGCCCTAAAGCACCCACAGGCCCGTTCCCCTAAAGCATCCACGGGACCGTACTCGTAAAGCACCCACAGGCCTGCTCCCCTAAAGCACCCACAGGACCGTCAAATGTACCGTGTCCATTTAATCCAGGCGTGGCCCATCTGTGGTTCCTGAAGTGGCCCAAATGTCCAAAATTAGAACTTTGTACATTTTGAACATAAAACATATACAACATTTTAATGGTTCACTTCATCGTCTTCGAGGCTGTGACCTTTGCCCTTTATGTTGTAATAAGTGGCCCTTTTATGTTTTATGTTTCAATAAGTGGCCCTCGATGGACTTAAGTGTGGACACGACCTGCAATGTCTTTAAAATGTACTTTTTATTTCCAAACGTTTTAATTGTTAAAGTCGTAACACAAGCTCCTCGTCTTCCTCCTCCTCTTCCGGTCAACGGTAGAAACATGGCGGCCTCCTTGAGCCTGGCCGCGGCGCGTCTCCTCTCCCCGGCTCTGAGGCACTGTCCCCGGCCTGTCCTGGCTCTGTCACTGCGCCACGAGCACGCAGCGTCCCGGAGCGGCCCGACCGAGCACGGAGCGTCCCGGAGCAGCCTGTACGAGCACGTCCGGGAGGGATACAGCGACAAACCGGAGCTCCACATGACGGAGCTGTGCGCGGACCCGGAGGCGGCGGTCGTGAACGTGGAGAGCAGGAAAGGAGAGCTGCGGGGAGACGACGTGCGCCAGATTGTGAGGAAAAATGAACCTTATGTATTTCTAAAGTTACGGTGTAAATAAGTTCGGAGCTCAGCAGTGACCGCCCACCGCTGGGTTCCGGAAGTGGGTGTCATTTGTTTCGTAGAGATGTCAAAATAAATGAATATTAAATATTTGGGGCTCATTATTTTATTTGAAAAATCTTTGGAAAATTCTCAATGGTTTTTGTTTTATTTTGTGACAGAAAACAACCGCGTCATGAGCCAGACACGTGAACATTTTACACAAACATTGGACATTTTACACAAATCAATCTAATTTATAGTATATTTTAGTGACAAGTCTTTTTCCTCGTCCCGCACAGACGAACTCGACCGGAAGTGCATTTACACGATTACCGGAAGTGCTGAACCATGGCAAAAGTGGGCGGGGAGGAACAAGATCAATGGCAGAGGTCGCCACGCCCCATTTTGAGTAGCTTGAGATGGGATTTCCAAAACATGACTAAAGATAAATCTCTATGGCAAAAATTAAAAGCTAATTTTCTTCTGGAACCACGGCAGACCCTCTACTGTTGTCGTGGCAACATTTAAACTGATCAGGTGTTCTGTGTCTTCAGGTGAAGTTGTGGCAGCGTCTGGAGGACGTGAGAGCAGAGATCTCGTCTCTGGAGGAGCAGAAGAGAAGCATCAGCGACGCCGTCAAAGCTCTAGTGGCACGTGACAGACTCTTATGTCCAGGTTTTATGTTTGTATTCAGTCAAAGAAGCTGAATAAAAGAATGTTGTGTCAGTCTTTTGTCGTGCGATAAGATTTGAGCTGGGAACGTTTAAAAAAAAAAAAGAGTAATTATTATAGATACTCACTATTTACTATGTGGTGTCCAGTCGTCTCAGTGTTTTTTATCTGGAGAATGTTCTGTAGCTGCATCATTTGATCATTAATATAACTTATTATTATTTGATTCTTAATATGACTCTTTATTTGATCATTAATATATCTCTTTTATTATTTGATCATTAATATATCTCTTTTATTATTTGATAATTAATATAACTCTTATTTGATCATTAATATATCTTTAATTATTTAATCATTAATATAACTCTTATTTGATCATTAATATAACTTATTATTTGATCATTAATATAACTCCTATTTGATCGTTAATACAACTCCTTTTGTTCTCTTGAGTCTTGGTTGAGTTTGAACTTGTTTGTCTTTTCTTTCCAGGCCAGTACTGAGAAGAAAGCCCTGTCCACTGTGAGTCCAGTTGTATTTCTCTCTTAGACGATCACAATGTCAATCATCACAAATACAAGCAGCAAATAGACTGCGATTGTTTAACGTGAGACGCTGCATGGGAATAAGACATTTTAGACACAAAATCATTTACAGACATCCCGATATTTAGTTTAGTTTGAGTAAATGAGCTGTGACAGAAATTTAATCTCATTTTATTAGACTTCAAACTGTAATAAATCGGACTAAGAATCAGACGTGAACAGATCCTCGTGTTGTTCTGTCAGACTCTTGTTCAGTTGGTGCAGGAGCCACTTTACGGCCTTTATGTCTCTGTGAGGAAGATCTAAATCTATAAAAGTTGATTCAGTGGAAGAATCAAACGTCTTTAGGAGCAGAGAGTTGTTTCTGACAGTTTTGTTTTTCTGTTTTCTTCAGAGAAAAACTGACCACCAACAAAATAACCTCCTGTTTTGTATAAAAGCGGCTCACTCTGCTTTAGTTTAGATGTTCACAGTTTAAAATGTGCACTATTTATTTTTCATGTTTATCAGAAGTTCACCAGAAGAAAATGCACAGTTTGAGCTTGGACTAATATCTATGCGTGGGCAGCAGGGGGCAGCGCAGAGCCTCATTTATAAAGTTTATCAAACGTTTTCAAGTTTTATACCTAAAATGTTCACTTTAAATCTGCCCAGTAAAGCTCAATCAGGCGTGTTGATCTGTGTTCTTCTTGTTCTTGTTGTTGTTGTTGTTGTCGTGGGCGGCGGTCAGCTGCCAGAGTACTTTGCGGCGCGGCAGAGTGGTCGAGATGTTCGCCGCAGACTGAGCGAGCTGGCACCTGAGCAGAGCGAGCTGGAGCAGCAGTTCTACTGCCGAGCTCTGAAGCTGCCCAACACCACGCATCCTGACGTGGTGAGGTCAAACGCACTGTCCAGAACATGACCGGTCACTGTCCAGAGAGTCACTGTCCAGAGAGTATGACCGTGAATGATTCTAAATAATCATGTCTTTTCCGTGTTCAGCCGCTCGGGGACGAGAGTCAGGCTCGGGTTCTGGAGCTGGTCGGACACAAACCTGGTACGGCTCCGGTTTATCTCCACTGCAGCTGTTTGTGTCCTGTTTTTAACCTGTTTATCTCCTCCAGAGTTTGACTTTAAGCCCAAAGGTCACGTGGAGCTCGGGGAGTCGCTGGGGCTCATCAGACAGAGGTACTTATACACAAACATATACTGTATGTACTAATATTATATAACGTACTAATATTACTAACAACCGCAGCACTTATCGACAAATACAAGAAAACCATCATGTTAGAAGAAGAAGAAGAAGTTCAAATCATTAGTGAAAATGTTTTAATATAAAGGGCTGTCTATATATGACTATTTCAAACATATTAGTAGTAAAGGGGGAAGATGCTTAATAACTTGACGCTTTTGAAACCGTTTGCATTTACCGTATTTTCCGGACTGTACATTTTTCATAGTTTGGCCGGGGTGCGACTTATACTCCAGAGCAACTTATATGTGATATTATTTATTATTTTCACACTGACAACCACAAGAGGGCGCTCTAGGCTGTAAGCGACGCAGAAGAAGAATCTGCACTTCCTCTTCCTCTGGAGTTTGTGGAGTTGTTTAGAAGTGACACAGAGGAAGAAGAATTCAGTGGATTTGGGGTAAAACTGATGCTTTGCTAAACTTGTTACATGTTCTTTATGCTATAGTTATCTGAATAACTGTTCATATGTTACATTAACATACCAGACACTTACCACAGTTCTGTCTGTGCCTCATGTAGCTGAAGGTGTTAGCGTTAGCATACGTCATGTAGCTGAAGGTGTTAGCGTTAGCATTCGTCATGTAGCTGAAGGTGTTAGCGTTAGCATACGTCATGTAGCTGAAGGTGTTAGCGTTAGCATACGTCATGTAGCCGAAGGTGTTAGCGTTAGCATATGTCATGTAGCCAAAGGTGTTAGCGTTAGCATACGTCATGTAGCCGAAGGTGTTAGCGTTAGCATACGTCATGTGGCCGAAGATGTTAGCGTTAGCATACGTCATGTGGCCGAAGGTGTTAGCGTTAGCATACGTCATGTAGCTGAAGGTGTTAGCGTTAGCATACGTCATGTAGCTGAAGGTGTTAGCGTTGGCATACGTCATGTAGCTGAAGGTGTTAGCGTTAGCATACGTCATGTAGCTGAAGGTGTTAGCGTTAGCATACGTCATGTAGCTGAAGGTGTTAGCGTTAGCATACGTCATGTAGCCGAAGGTGTTAGCGTTAGCATATGTCATGTAGCCGAAGGTGTTAGCGTTAGCATACGTCATGTAGCCGAAGGTGTTAGCGTTAGCATACGTCATGTGGCCGAAGATGTTAGCGTTAGCATACGTCATGTGGCCGAAGGTGTTAGCGTTAGCATACGTCATGTAGCTGAAGGTGTTAGCGTTAGCATACGTCATGTAGCTGAAGGTGTTAGCGTTGGCATACGTCATGTAGCTGAAGGTGTTAGCGTTGGCATACGTCATGTAGCTGAAGGTGTTAGCGTTGGCATACGTCATGTAGCTGAAGGTGTTAGCGTTGGCATACATCATGTAGCTGAAGGTGTTAGCTTTGGCATACGTCATGTAGCTGAAGGTGTTAGCGTTAGCATATGTCATGTAGCTGAAGGTGTTAGCGTTGGCATACGTCATGTAGCTGAAGGTGTTAGCGTTAGCATACGTACACCTATTCACCATGTTCTCTCATCTGTTATTATTTTAAATTGTCTGTTCTTGGTCTTGGGTTTTTATCAAATACGTTTCCCCCAAAATGCGACTTATACTCCAGTGCGACTTATATATGTTTTTTCTTCTCTATTATGCATTTTTTGGCTGGTGCCCTCTTGTGGTCGCCAGTGTGAGAATAATGAATAATATCACATATAAGTCGCTCTGGAGTATAAGTCGCACCCCGGCCAAACTATGAAAAGCAGTGCCACTTATTGTCCGGAAAATACGGTACTCATTGTCGAGGTTGTTTTTATTTCATCGTCCTACTTTGTTAATAGAACCTAAAATCTGACCCTGTCGGTCCGCAGGCACCTGTCGCACGTGTCGGGTCACAGGTCGTATTACCTGAGAGGAGGCGGGGCCAGACTCCAAACGGCGCTGCAGAACTTCACCCTGGACAAACTGCTCAAACGGGTAAAAGACGCGCTCGCCGCTACGCCGCTCTCGTCACCGTGACAACGCAGCCTGACCTTGTGTTTTGTGCAGGGCTTCATCCCGCTCGCCGTGCCGGACGTGCTCAGGAGCGCCGTCTTCGTAAGTCCCGCCCACATGCACTGCTCAGACCGTCACAAAGTAGAACCAGAGTTCAGACAAATCCACGTGGTTTAGTGTCGTTAAAGAGGCTCGTTTGGACCCCTGCTGGACCAATGAGGAATTACACCGACATGAACACAGACAGAAGACAAAACAAACCTCCTTCTTGTAAACGTTGGATTCTGACGTATCAAAACCTACATTCAACTTCTTTCTAAACCTGTTAACGCTTAAAATAGTGACAAATTTCACATTTCCAACGCTTTAAACCTTAAAGTCGCTCAGATTCAAGACGCTACAGTTGTTGTAAGTTTTCTCTCACCAAACTCTTCTTGACGTTATTTTGTCCAAATGCAGTTTCCTCCCACAGAGACTCCTCCCACACAGACTCCTCCCACAGAGACATAAAGATCAGGCCTTAAAGTAGCTCCTCCCACAGAGACTCCTCCCACAGAGACTCCTCCCACAGAGACTCCTCCCACAGAGACTCCTCCCACAGAGACTCCTCCCACAGAGACGTAAAGATCAGGCTCCTGCACCGACTGTACAAGACTCTGACAACACGAGGATCTGTCACGTCTGAGTCTGATTTATTACACTTTTAAGTCTAATAAATTGGCAGAATTTTACTCAAATGTTCAAGTCCAGATCAAAAACTAAATAATAAATCTGAATGTTGTTTCTTCAGGAGGCTTTTGTTCTAAACTCTTCTTCACTCTGTTGTTTCTTCAGGAGGCTTTTGTTCTAAACTCTTCCTCACTCTGTTTCTTCTTCAGGAGGCTTTTGTTCTAAACTCTTCTTCACTCTGTTGTTTCTTCAGGAGGCTTTTGTTCTAAACTCTTCCTCACTCTGTTTCTTCTTCAGGAGGCTTTTGTTCTAAACTCTTCTTCACTCTGTTGTTTCTTCAGGAGGCTTTTGTTCTAAACTCTTCTTCACTCTGTTGTTTCTTCAGGAGGCTTTTGTTCTAAACTCTTCTTCACTCTGTTGTTTCTTCAGGAGGCTTTTGTTCTAAACTCTTCTTCACTCTGTTGTTTCTTCAGGAGGCTTTTGTTCTAAACTCTTCTTCACTCTGTTGTTTCTTCAGGAGGCTTTTGTTCTAAACTCTTCTTCACTCTGTTGTTTCTTCAGGAGGCTTTTGTTCTAAACTCTTCTTCACTCTGTTGTTTCTTCAGGAGGCTTTTGTTCTAAACTCTTCTTCACTCTGTTGTTTCTTCAGGAGGCTTTTGTTCTAAACTCTTCTTCACTCTGTTGTTTCTTCAGGAGGCTTTTGTTCTAAACTCTTCTTCACTCTGTTGTTTCTTCATGAGGCTTTTGTTCTAAACTCTTCTTCACTCTGTTGTTTCTTCAGGAGGCTTTTGTTCTAAACTCTTCTTCACTCTGTTGTTTCTTCAGGAAGCTTTTGTTCTAAACTCTTCTTCACTCTGTTGTTTCTTCAGGAGGCTTTTGTTCTAAACTCTTCTTCACTCTGTTGTTTCTTCAGGAGGCTTTTGTTCTAAACTCTTCTTCACTCTGTTGTTTCTTCAGGAGGCTTTTGTTCTAAACTCTTCTTCACTCTGTTGTTTCTTCAGGAGGCTTTTGTTCTAAACTCTTCTTCACTCTGTTGTTTCTTCAGGAGGCTTTTGTTCTAAACTCTTCATCACTCTGTTGTTTCTTCAGGAGGCTTTTGTTCTAAACTCTTCTTCACTCTGTTGTTTCTTCAGGAGGCTTTTGTTCTAAACTCTTCATCACTCTGTTGTTTCTTCAGGAGGCTTTTGTTCTAAACTCTTCTTCACTCTGTTGTTTCTTCAGGAGGCTTTTGTTCTAAACTCTTCCTCACTCTGTTTCTTCTTCAGGAGGCTTTTGTTCTAAACTCTTCCTCACTCTGTTTCTTCTTCAGGAGGCTTTTGTTCTAAACTCTTCATCACTCTGTTGTTTCTTCAGGAGGCTTTTGTTCTAAACTCTTCTTCACTCTGTTGTTTCTTCAGGAGGCTTTTGTTCTAAACTCTTCATCACTCTGTTGTTTCTTCAGGAGGCTTTTGTTCTAAACTCTTCTTCACTCTGTTGTTTCTTCAGGAGGCTTTTGTTCTAAACTCTTCCTCACTCTGTTTCTTCTTCAGGAGGCTTTTGTTCTAAACTCTTCCTCACTCTGTTTCTTCTTCAGGAGGCTTTTGTTCTAAACTCTTCTTCACTCTGTTTCTTCTTCAGGAGGGCTGTGGGATGCAGCCTCACGCTCACCGATCTCAGGTCTACTCTCTGGACCCGAGCCGGAGTCCTGACCTGAACCTGGCCGGGACGGGAGAGGTCGGCATCGCAGGTACTCGAGCTCAGTGTTAATATGTACATTTAGTCCTGCAGAATACTGAGCCATTCTGCTGTAAATCTCTGCTTTTCCCTTTAAATTTAACCTAATGTGGGTCAGAAATATCCACAAATACTTAAGCCAAAATATGCTCCGTCATTAATAATAAATGGGATAAACACTTAAAGCTCATGTTAGAGGGCGGAGCATGAACGGGCCTCTGATCACGCCCACAGACTGAGGAGCTGCAGGAGAAGAAGAACCAAGCTTCCTGCAGTACTGCTCAGCGGCCTGCAGAGGCTTCAGCAGCAGAAATGAGGGGAAAACGGGCTCATTTGGATGTATTTCAGAACAATTTAAATACAGTCGTGACACCGCTCTGTTTTATAGACGTGGAGGTCGGATTCAGGCCCTAAGATGCCGACACTAAAGCTGTAAAAACACTTTTGACGATCGTACGTGTCGCTCTTGTCTTCGTCCTGCAGGTTTCTTCATGGATCACGCCGTAAACTGGAAGGACCTCCCTGTGCGGTGAGTTCACCAACCACAGATCGGACGAATCCCGTTTAGGCCGTGATGGTTTAGTTTGTGTCTGTTATTGGTCACTGAGGCGTGTGTCTCCCCCTGCAGGACGGTCTGCAGCAGCACATGTTACAGAGCCGAAACGGACACGGGACGAGAGACTTGGGGTCTTTACAGAGTCCACCACTTCAACAAGGTACAGGGAGGGCATCTGACACACGGGAGGGCATCTGACACACGAGGAGGGGCATCTGACACCCGGGGATGGCATCTGACACCCGGGGATGGCATCTGACACACGGGGAGGGCATCTGACACACGGGGAGGGCATCTGACACACGGGGAGGGCATCTGACACACACAGGGAGGGCATCTGACACACAAGGAGGGCATCTGACACACGGGGAGGGCATCTGACACACGGGGAGGGCATCTGACACACGGGGATGGCATCTGACACACGGGGATGGCATCTGACACACGGGGAGGGCATCTGACACACACAGGGAGGGCATCTGACACACACGGGAGGGCATCTGACACACGGGGAGGGCATCTGACACACGAGGAGGGCATCTGACACACACAGGGAGGGCATCTGACACACGGGGAGGGCATCTGACACACGGGGATGGCATCTGACACACGGGGAGGGCATCTGACACACGGGGAGGGCATCTGACACACGGGGAGGGCATCTGACACACACAGGGAGGGCATCTGACACACACGGGAGGGCATCTGACACACGGGGAGGGCATCTGACACACGGGGAGGGCATCTGACACACGAGGAGGGCATCTGACACACGAGGAGGGCATCTGACACACACAGGGAGGGCATCTGACACACACGGGAGGGCATCTGACACACACGGGAGGGCATCTGACACACGGGGAGGGCATCTGACACATGGGGAGGGCATCTGACACACGGGGAGGGCATCTGACACACGAGGAGGGCATCTGACACACACAGGGAGGGCATCTGACACACACGGGAGGGCATCTGACACACGGGGAGGGCATCTGACACACGGGAGGGCATCTGACACACGGGGAGGGCATCTGACACACGAGGAGGGCATCTGACACACACAGGGAGGGCATCTGACACACACGGGGATGGCATCTGACACACACAGGGAGGGCATCTGACACACACGGGGATGGCATCTGACAAGGGGAGGAGTCTGGGATGGCATCTGACACAAGGGGAGGAGTCTGGGAGGGCATCTGACAGTGCTCTGCTGCAGGTGGAGATGTTTGCGGTGACGGCGGACGAGTCGGGGCAGGAGAGCGCTCAGATGCTGCAGGAGTTTGTGTCGCTGCAGAAAGAGCTTTTCTCCGACCTGGAGCTGCACTTCAGGTAGAACCAGACCCAGACCCACAGAGACGCAACCCACAGACACGCAACCCACAGACACGCAACCCACAGACACGCAACCCACAGACACGCAACCCACAGAGACGCAACCCACAGACACGCAACCCACAGACACGCAACCCACAGACACGCAACCCACAGACACGCAACCCACAGACACGCAACCCACAGAGACGCAACCCACAGAGACGCAACCCACAGACACGCAACCCACAGACACGCAACCCACAGACACGCAACCCACAGACACGCAACCCACAGACACGCAACCCACAGAGACGCAACCCACAGAGACGCAACCCACAGACACGCAACCCACAGACACGCAACCCACAGACACGCAACCCACAGACACGCAACCCACAGACACGCAACCCACAGACACGCAACCCACAGAGACGCAACCCACAGAGACGCAACCCACAGAGACGCAACCCACAGAGACGCAACCCACAGAGACGCAACCCACAGAGACGCAACCCACAGACACGCAACCCACAGACACGCAACCCACAGAGACGCAACCCACAGACACGCAACCCACAGACACGCAACCCACAGACACGCAACCCACAGAGACGCAACCCACAGACACGCAACCCACAGACACGCAACCCACAGAGACGCAACCCACAGACACGCAACCCACAGACACGCAACCCACAGAGACGCAACCCACAGAGACGCAACCCACAGACACGCAACCCACAGACACGCAACCCACAGAGACGCAACCCACAGACACGCAACCCACAGACACGCAACCCACAGACACGCAACCCACAGAGACGCAACCCACAGACACGCAACCCACAGACACGCAACCCACAGACACGCAACCCACAGACACGCAACCCACAGACACGCAACCCACAGACACGCAACCCACAGAGACGCAACCCACAGAGACGCAACCCACAGAGACGCAACCCACAGAGACGCAACCCACAGACACGCAACCCACAGACACGCAACCCACAGAGACGCAACCCACAGAGACGCAACCCACAGACACGCAACCCACAGACACGCAACCCACAGACACGCAACCCACAGAGACGCAACCCACAGAGACGCAACCCACAGACACGCAACCCACAGACACGCAACCCACAGACACGCAACCCACAGACACGCAACCCACAGACACGCAACCCACAGACACGCAACCCACAGAGACGCAACCCACAGAGACGCAACCCACAGAGACGCAACCCACAGAGACGCAACCCACAGAGACGCAACCCACAGAGACGCAACCCACAGACACGCAACCCACAGACACGCAACCCACAGAGACGCAACCCACAGAGACGCAACCCACAGACACGCAACCCACAGAGACGCAACCCACAGACACGCAACCCACAGACACGCAACCCACAGACACGCAACCCACAGACACGCAACCCACAGACACGCAACCCACAGAGACGCAACCCACAGACACGCAACCCACAGACACGCAACCCACAGACACGCAACCCACAGAGACGCAACCCACAGACACGCAACCCACAGAGACGCAACCCACAGACACGCAACCCACAGACACGCAACCCACAGACACGCAACCCACAGACACGCAACCCACAGACACGCAACCCACAGAGACGCAACCCACAGACACGCAACCCACAGACACGCAACCCACAGAGACGCAACCCACAGAGACGCAACCCACAGAGACGCAACCCACAGAGACGCAACCCACAGAGACGCAACCCACAGAGACGCAACCCACAGACACGCAACCCACAGACACGCAACCCACAGACACGCAACCCACAGACACGCAACCCACAGACACGCAACCCACAGAGACGCAACCCACAGAGACGCAACCCACAGAGACGCAACCCACAGAGACGCAACCCACAGAGACGCAACCCACAGACACGCAACCCACAGACACGCAACCCACAGAGACGCAACCCACAGACACGCAACCCACAGACACGCAACCCACAGACACGCAACCCACAGAGACGCAACCCACAGACACGCAACCCACAGACACGCAACCCACAGAGACGCAACCCACAGAGACGCAACCCACAGACACGCAACCCACAGAGACGCAACCCACAGAGACGCAACCCACAGACACGCAACCCACAGAGACGCAACCCACAGACACGCAACCCACAGAGACGCAACCCACAGACACGCAACCCACAGACACGCAACCCACAGACACGCAACCCACAGAGACGCAACCCACAGACACGCAACCCACAGACACGCAACCCACAGACACGCAACCCACAGACACGCAACCCACAGACACGCAACCCACAGACACGCAACCCACAGACACGCAACCCACAGACACGCAACCCACAGAGACGCAACCCACAGAGACGCAACCCACAGAGACGCAACCCACAGAGACGCAACCCACAGAGACGCAACCCACAGACACGCAACCCACAGACACGCAAGCCACAGACACGCAACCCACAGACACGCAACCCACAGACACGCAACCCACAGACACGCAACCCACAGACACGCAACCCACAGACACGCAACCCACAGACACGCAACCCACAGACACGCAACCCACAGACACGCAACCCACAGAGACGCAACCCACAGAGACGCAACCCACAGAGACGCAACCCACAGAGACGCAACCCACAGACACGCAACCCACAGACACGCAACCCACAGACACGCAACCCACAGACACGCAACCCACAGACACGCAACCCACAGACACGCATCCCACAGACACGCATCCCACAGACACGCAACCCACAGACACGCAACCCACAGAGACGCAACCCACAGAGACGCAACCCACAGAGACGCAACCCACAGAGACGCAACCCACAGAGACGCAACCCACAGAGACGCAACCCACAGACACGCAACCCACAGACACGCAACCCACAGACACGCAACCCACAGACACGCATCCCACAGACACGCATCCCACAGACACGCATCCCACAGACACGCATCCCACAGACACGCATCCCACAGACACGCATCCCACAGACACGCAACCCACAGACACGCAACCCACAGGCACGCAACCCACAGGCACGCAACCCCCCCAGACCATTAGAGCAGATTTGACATAGTTGTTGTTTTGGAGCTGATGTTCGTTCCTGTTGTGGTCAGAGTTCTGGACATGCCCACACAGGAGCTCGGACTTCCAGCGCACAGGAAGTTTGACATCGAGGCCTGGATGAGTGGAAGGAACCGCTACGGAGAGGTAAACCGGGGTCTAAACCGGGGTCTAAACCGGGGTCTAAACCGGGGTCTAAACCGGGGTCTAAACCGGGGTCTAAACCGGGGTCTAAACCGGGGTCTAAACCAGGCTCTAAACGTGTAAATAAAGTCTGTCATGTGTAAATGATGAACTCTGTTTTGTTAGATCTCGAGCGCCTCAAACTGCACCGACTTTCAGAGTCGCAGACTGAACATCGTGTATGAGCGAGAGGACGAGAGCCTGCAGTACGCCCACACGGTATTGACCCCAGTACTGACCACAGCACTGACCTTCACAGCACTGACACCCACAGTACTGACACCCACAGTACTGACACCCACAGTACTGACACCCACAGCACTGACCCCCACAGCACTGACCCCCACAGCACTGACCTTCACAGCACTGACCTTCACAGCACTGACCTTCACAGCACTGACCCTCACAGCACTGACCCTCACAGCACTGACACCCACAGTACTGACACCCACAGTACTGACACCCACAGTACTGAGCCCCACAGCACTGCCCCCAACAGCACTGCCCCCAACAGCACTGACCCCAACAGCACTGCCCCCAACAGCACTGCCCCCAACAGCACTGACCCCAACAGCACTGCCCCCAACAGCACTGACCCCAACAGCACTGACCCCAACAGCACTGACACAAAGACAATAACATTATTTCATCAAACGCTCAAAAAAGAATAAACATTTTTCATTTTCATTAATAACACACTTTATTCATAATCTCTCTCCAGAAGCTTCAGTCACAGATTTACACCTTTTTGTTTGTTTGTTTGTTTGTTGTTTCCAGGTGAACGCCACGGCCTGCGCCGTCCCCCGAATGATCATCTCCATTTTAGAAACGCACCAGACCAAAGTGAGTCGGATGCCCTCCCTGTGCTGTTAAACTCAATACTTTCTACTCGTGTTGGACCGATGCTTTGTACTTGTACTCGAGTAAATCACTTTAGATCACAGGCTTCTCTGCCTCTGCTTCCTCTTCAGTTATTCATATGAAGTTATTTCATATTTAGTCCAGAATGAGTCCAAACGTGTGTCTTGTTGGTACGCTCGTTTATGAAAGAAAGGGCATGAATCAAAAACAGTTCAAATGAATCAAATGTTTAATCTTTGCCGTGTACAATTCTAATACAGAGATAACAGAGCACTTACCATCTGACCCTGTCCAATGTGAGGCGTCTTACACTGGCGTTCCGGACCGCGCCGCTTTCCCTGCTCCGCTCGTATATTTATACATTTCAATATGGGGCATATTATGAAGGGTGGTGCCTCGTTTGTTGAAGGGCGACGCCTCGTTTGTTGAAGAACTAAACCTTCATGGTCTAAACATAACTCAGTTATTATATCAAAGTATTGTTTAATACAATTTAGTAAAGTTAATATATGGTGTTCCCTTCATTCTCTTTCAGGACGGATCTGTGCGCGTTCCCAGAGCTCTGCAGCCGTTCTACGGCTCAGAACTGATCCAGAAGCCGTCCTACTCTCCACTCAAGTACATCGGACCCAACCAGCCCAACAGACCCCCCAGACCGGCCCCTAAAGGCAGAACCAGCTGCTAAAACCCCCCAGACCGGCCCCTAAAGGCAGAACCAGGTGCTAAAACCCCCCAGACCGGCCCCTAAAGTCAGAACCAGCGCCTAAATCCCCCCAGACCGGCCCCTAAAGGCAGAACCAGCTCCTAAAACCCCCCAGACCGGCCCCTAAAGGCAGAACCAGCTCCTAAAACCCCCCAGACCGGCCCCTAAAGGCAGAACCAGCTCCTAAAACCCCCCAGACCGGCCCCTAAAGGCAGAACCAGGGCTTAAAACAGAGGCGGAGCCAGACATTCTAAACATCCAGGGCTTAGCCCAAAAAGAAAGGGGAGGGGCTTCATTCAGGCCGATATGATGTGGTTTTTGCACTGCTCCTTCTGATATGATTTAGTTTAATATTTGTAGTAAGTACAAATAGTACACCTGCCTCATGAGCTGTTTGTCCTTTGTAGAGGAATAAAACCTCTTCTACAACCTCAATGAACTCATGGTTTGAACCATCATGTTGTTGTCTATTCTACGTTAGATAAACTTTGTTTTGCAGCACATGTTCTGAATGTCTCTTTTTTTTCTCGATCTGCTCTTCTTTATGTCCTTCACTTTTTGCAAAATCTCAGTTAAATTATGTAGAAAAGGGTTAGATCACAGATCACATGACGTGCTGTCTGCAGGAAGAAGCTGGACAAAGCTCCGTCCTGGGCTGTGCTCTGGACTCAGTGCAGGCTCTGTCAGGGTGTGAAATTTGACTTACGCAAATGCATTCTGGGACATAAACACGCCCAGCAGCGTCATCACAACAAACATGGCGGCGCCCATGTCCCCCGCATGTTCCCCCCGCTCGCCGACAAAAGGTCGATTGAAATATCTTAAAATCGTGAGATTTAGTTGATCGAGACGTTTTCCGTCATTGACTGTTGAAGCCTGACCCATGGTGGTCACTCTGAGTCAAAAAATGACAAAAATGCCTTCAAAGTAAAAAAAATAAGAATTTGCCTTCTGACCGACCCAGATGAAAAATGTTGACTCGGGTTACAGCAAACAGACAATTTATTTGGGGTAGCCTTATTTTATCTTTTTTTTTTTTTTTTTTAAATAGTTGATAGAGTTTTGTTTTGTTCATAAGAGTTCTTCTATTAAGAGTTTTTTCAAAAAACTTCCTATAAGTTATCTGTCCTTTTCCTCTGGATCTACTGCATTGTAACAATGAAATGTCCCCTGAGTGGACAATAAGGAATATATCTTATATATCTTACCTTAAAGGCAGAACCAGGTCCTAATCCCCCAGACCGGCCCCTAAAAGCAGAACAGGCCAAAAAGCAGACCATAACCTCATGTAATACCCTCTGCTGCCAGTAGGTGGAGCCTGTGGGTGTTTTTTAGTTCTTAAACTCAAGTAAACTCAAAAGCACGTGAAAAGGACAAAAATAGTGCATGATATTTGTCCTTTAAAGTCATTTTAACTGACGACGGTTGAAAATCGGCTCCACTTTTGTGACAAAATGTGACGTTTGTTTATTTGTTGACAGAAAAAGACTGTTTCCAGGTCAATGTGACCTCTGACCCCCACGCAGAGTTCACCTGAGGACTCTCACTTAAACCAGACTCAGAATAAACTGTGTCGTGTCCTAAATTCTGAAGTTCTGTGTAAATCCTGCCGTATTTGAATAAAAGGGTCATAAAATGGTGGTTTGTGCTCTTATTGACACAAACGGGTCTTTTTAGAGCGTACAAACAAATCTGAGGGTTTTAGGATGTTTTCTGAGGGTTTGAGTCAATAAAAGTGTTCTGAGACTATTTTATACTGACGCTAAATATAAAGTGTTATTTTTGAGTATCGTTTGAATATTTACTTAAAATACACTTATAAAGCTTCTAAAATACAGTATATTTGATTTAACTTCTATTCTTTAGGCTTTAATCTTCACATTTGAACTCGACTTGAAATCTTCTTTTCAATTTTGCCTAGTTTGTTTCTTTCTTTGCTTGTTTTTATTGCTGTTTGTTTTTTGTTTGTTTTGTTTTTTGAATTAAAATTATCACCAAAAATACAAAAATGAAGTTTAAACGCTGGTGGATTTCTGTAAATCTGAATAAAAACAATCCTGACATGTTTTTAGTCAAAGTTTCAGCCGCTGAACGTTTGTCTCCGTTTTCTTTAAGTCACTTTGAATTTATTGTATCTTTTATTATTTATTGAATCTTATTTTTTTCTTAAGTTTGTGTCAGAGTCGCTTCTGTGATAAATGTGTCCGACCTCGATACGATACGATGTAATTGTCCCAAAAAGATCATTCCAGAAGCTCAAACACGGAGCAGCGACGTGGGAAAGGCATTAACTGATGCCACAGCCGACGATTGAGTCTCATTGGTCCAGAAAAAGATGGAAATGTTTTTATATTTTTATTTAACCACATCAGACGATTTATTTGTATATAAAGTCATTCAACTGAACAGTAGATGTTTTGGAACAAAAATGTTTAAAATAAACAATAAGTTTGATCCAGACACAGACACTAGACACTCACACTCTGGTCCACAGGGGGCAGTGCAGTCACATCTAAAAGCCTCAAATCAACTTTAAAGCGGGAGAAGCTTCAGGTGTTTACAGTGTAAAGTCACCTGACACTGCTCAGCCTCTGCAGGCCCCGCCCACTCTCCCCCTCTCCTCCCTACACTTCCTTTCTCTTCCCCTTTCCTCCAGTCGCTCTCTTCCCCCTCCCCCTCTCTCCTCTCATCCCCCCTCCCTCCCTCTCTCTCCCTCCCTCCTCCCTCGGTCTCTCTCTTCTCTCCTCCCTCTCTCTCCCTCCCTCCTCCCTCGGTCTCTCTTCCATCTCTCCCTCCCTCCTCCCTCCATCTCTCCCTCCTCTCCTCTCTCTCCCTCCCTCTCTCCTCCCTCTCTCCCTCCCTCTCCGCTCTGGTCCCTCTCTCCCTCCCTCTTTCCCTCCCTCCTCCCCCTCTCTCTCCCTCCTCCTTCTCTCCCTCTCTCCATCTCTCCCCCTCTCCTCCCTCTCTCCCTCCGCTCTGGTCCCTCCTCTCCTCCCTCTCGCTCTCCCTCCTCTCTCCCGCCTCCCTCTCTTTCTCTCCTCCCCCTCTCCTCCCTCCGCTCTCCTCCCTCCCTCCCGCCTCCCTCTCTTTCTCTCCTCTCCTCCCTCTCTCCCTCCTCTCCTCCCTCCCTCCCTCTCTCCCTCTCTCCCTCCCTCTCCGCTCTGCTCCCTCCCTCCTCCCTCTCCTCTCTGCTCCCTCCCTCCTCCCTCTCCTCTCTCTCTCCCTCCCTCTCTCCCTCCCTCCTCCCTCTCTCTCCTCCCTCTCTCTGCCTCCCTCTCACCCTCCTCTCTCTCTCCTCTCCTCCCTCTCCTCTCTCTCTCCTCCCTCCCTCCTCCCTCTCCTCTCTCTCCCTCCTCCCTCTCCGCTCTGCTCCCTCCTCCCTCCCTCCTCCTCCTCTCTCTCTCCCTCCTCCCTCCCTCTCTCTCCCTCTCTCTCCCTCTCCTCCCTCTCTCTCTCCTCCCTCTCCTCCCTCTCTCCCTCCCTCCTCTTCCTCTCTCCCTCCTCCCTCTCCTCTCTCTCCTCCCTCTCTCTCTCCTCCCTCTCCTCTCCCTCCCTCCTCCCTCCCTCCTCGCCCTCCCTCTCTCCCTCCTCCTCCTCTCTCTCTCTCTCCTCCCTCTCCTCTCTCTCTCCCTCCCTCCTCCCCCTCTCTCTCCCTCCTCCTTCTCTCCCTCTCTCCATCTCTCCCCCTCTCCTCCCTCTCTCCCTCCGCTCTGGTCCCTCCTCTCCTCCCTCTCTCTCTCCCTCCTCTCTCCCGCCTCCCTCTCTTTCTCTCCTCTCCTCCCTCTCTCCCTCCTCTCCTCCCTCCCTCCCTCTCTCCCTCCCTCTCCGCTCTGCTCCCTCCCTCTCCTCTCTCTCTCCCTCCCTCTCTCCCTCCCTCCTCCCTCTCTCTGCCTCCCTCTCTCCCTCCCTCCCTCCCTCCTCCCTCTCCTCTCTCTCCCTCCTCCCTCTCCGCTCTGCTCCCTCCTCCCTCCCTCCTCCTCCTCTCTCTCTCCCTCCTCCCTCCCTCTCTCTCCTCCCTCTCCTCTCTCTCTCCCTCCCTCCTCTCCCTCCCTCCTCTTCCTCTCTCCCTCCTCCCTCTCCTCTCTCTCCTCCCTCTCCTCTCTCTCCTCCCTCTCCTCTCCCTCCCTCCTCCCTCCCTCTCTCCCTCCTCCTCCTCTCTCTCTCCCTCCTCCCTCCCTCTCTCTCCCTCCCTCCTCCCTCTCTCCTCCCTCCCTCTCTCTCCCTCCCTCCTCCCTCTCTCCTCCCTCTCCTCTCTCCCTCTCTCTCCTCCCTCTCTCTCCCTCTCTCTCCTCCCTCTCCTCTCTCTCTCCCTCCCTCCTCTCCCTCTCTCCCTCCCTCCTCTTCCTCTCTCCCTCATCCCTCTCCTCTCTCCTCTCCTCCCTCTCTCTCTCCTCTCTCTCCTCTCCTCCCTCTCTCTCTCCTCTCTCTCCTCTCCTCCCTCTCTCTCTCCTCTCTCTCCTCTCCTCCCTCTCTCTCCCTCTCCTCTCTCCTCTCCTCCCTCTCTCTCTCCTCTCTCTCCTCTCCTCCCTCTCTCTCTCTCTCTCTCTCTCCTCTCCTCTCTCCCTCCCTCCTCTCTGGTCCCTCTCTTCAGTCGGTTCAAGGTTACCCGCGGCAGACGCAGCTCGGTGGCCGGGATGAGGACTCTTCTTGTGGCGGTGATTTGCCTCGCGGCTGCGCTGGAAGGTGAGACTCAAAAACACAGCGATTATGCGACATTCGTGCGTAAAATGCGTAAAAACGACCGCGCATGACATTCTAACGTCATTTAAACGCGTTTGGCGTCGCGCGCGCTCCGGATGGAAGACAAACACCGCGATTTAATTCACTTAATGTCGCGCGCGGAAGGAGAACGCGGCGGGATCTGCGTTAAGCGGCTGAACTAAAGCGCGTTATGTAAGTGCGCCAAGGTGCACCTTTCACACACCTACAGACACACACTACAGACACACACTACAGACACACTACAAACACACACTACAGACACACACTACAGACACACTACAAACACACACTACAGACACACACTACAGACACACTACAAACACACACTACAGACACACACTACAGACACACTACAAACACACACTACAGACACACACTACAGACACACACTACAGACACACTACAAACACACACTACAGACACACTACAAACACACACTACAGACACACTACAAACACACACTACAGACACACACTACAGACACACTACAAACACACACTACAGACACACACTACAGACACACACTACAGACACACTACAAACACACACTACAGACACACACTACAGACACACACTACAAACACACACTACAGACACACTACAAACACACACTACAGACACACACTACAGACACACACTACAAACACACACTACAGACACACACTACAGACACACTACAAACACACACTACAGACACACACTACAGACACACTACAAACACACACTACAGACACACACTACAGACACACACTACAGACACACTACAAACACACACTACAGACACACTACAGACACACACTACAGACACACTACAAACACACACTACAGACACACACTACAGACACACTACAGACACACACTACAAACACACACTACAGACACACACTACAGACACACTACAAACACACACTACAGACACACTACAGACACACACTACAGACACACACTACAGACACACTACAAACACACACTACAGACACACACTACAAACACACACTACAGACACACACTACAGACACACACTACAGACACACTACAGACACACACTACAGACACACACTACAGACACACACTACAAACACACACTACAGACACACACTACAAACACACACTACAGACACACACTACAGACACACACTACAGACACACTACAAACACACACTACAGACACACACTACAGACACACTACAGACACACACTACAAACACACACTACAGACACACACTACAGACACACACTACAGACACACTACAAACACACACTACAGACACACTACAAACACACACTACAGACACACACTACAAACACACACTACAGACACACACTACAGACACACACTACAGACACACACAACAGACACACACACTACAGACACACACTACAGACACACACTACAGACACACTACAGACACACACTACAGACACACTACAGACACACACAACAAACACACACACTACAGACACACACTACAGACACACACTACAGACACACACAACAGACACACACAACAGACACACACACTACAGACACACACTACAGACACACACTACAGACACACACAACAGACACACACCTACAGACACACACTACAGACACACACTACAGACACACTACAGACACAAACTACAGACACACACTACAGACACACACCTACAGACACACACTACAGACACACTACAGACACACTACAGACACACACTACAGACACACACCTACAGACACACTACAGACACACACTACAAACACACACTACAGACACACTACAGACACACACTACAGACACACTACTGACACACACTACAGACACACACTACAGACACACACTACAGACACACACTACAGACACACTACAAACACACACTACAGACACACACTACACACACACACTACAGACACACACACACCTACAGACACACTACAGACACACACACTACAGACACACACTACAGACACACTACAGACACACTACAGACACACTACAGAAACACACTACAGACACACTACACACACTACAGACACACTAGAGACACACACACTACAGACACACACACACTACAGACACACACAAACTACAGACACACACACCACAGACTACAGACACACACACCACAGACACACACACAGACTACACACACACACACCATAAACACACAAACCACAGACACACACGTGTGGAGCTGCACGTGTGTGTCTCAAGTGTCTTTAACTTTTCATCCTGTTACTGTGAGCTCCCCCGGGTTTAGTCCGGGTTTAGTCCTGGTTTAGTCCTGGTTTAGTTCTGGTTCAGTCAATGTTTGTCCTGGTATATTTTGTGACTTAGTCCTGGTTTAGTTCCAGTCTCAGAAGTACACAGTTGAAGTACACAGAAGTACACAGTTGAAGTACACAGTTGAAGTACACAGAAGTACACAGTTGAAGTACACAGTTGAAGTACACAGTTGAAGTACACAGAAGTACACAGTTGAAGTACACAGAAGTACACAGAAGTACACAGTTGAAGTACACAGTTGAAGTACACAGTTGAAGTACACAGTTGAAGTACACAGAAGTACACAGTTGAAGTACACAGTTGAAGTACACAGTTGAAGTACACAGAAGTACACAGTTGAAGTACACAGTTGAAGTACACAGAAGTACACAGTTGAAGTACACAGAAGTACACAGTTGAAGTACACAGTTGAAGTACACATTACTTCATGTCGCTCTGAAGACAACAGTCATTTGATCGTCTGAGACAAAAACAGTGACAAATTGAAGGTGAAGTAAGACGAGCAGAAACAGTGTAATGATATGTTTGTGAAAGAATACGTGTGGATCGAGCGAGCAACACAACACCAACAACAACAACAACAACAACAACAACAACATAAAGTGAGAGTAAAAACACAAACTGTCAAGTAACAGCTTCAGTGAATGAAGAAGGACCTGGTTTAGACCTGTTTTAGACCTGGTTTGGTCCTAGTTTAGACCTGGTTTAGACCTGGTTTAAAACTGGTTTAGACCTGGTTTGACAGAATGGTTCCTGTCAGACATGTGACCTGTGCCACCGGCGGCCATCTTGGTTCTGGTCGCTAGCGTAAACAAACTCAAACAGAAATCTGCACAAACGTCTCAAATCTCAGTCCTAAACTTTACTTTCTAATAACATGGTACAAAAGTATAACTGTATTAAAAACACAAACGTTGCTGTTGTAGCGAGTTATGCTGAAAATGCTAATAAATGATTAGCGATTAGCACAGGTCAAACACAGTCTGAGGTGTGAAACGTTCCCTGTGCGTGCTGATGGTGCCAGACTAAATATGAACTTTTAGAGCTTTTAGTGTTATTTTGATGAAGGTTTTTACAGTTTAAAGTCGTGTAACGTCGTGTAAAGTCGTTTAAAGTGGTGTAAAGTGGTGTAAAGTCTGTGTAAAGTGATGTAAAGTGGTGTAAAGTGGTGTAAAGTCTGTGTAAAGTGATGTAAAGTGGTGTAAAGTGATGTAAAGTCTGTGTAAAATGGTGTAAAGTGGTGTAAAGTGGTGTAAAGTGGTGTAAAGTCTGTGTAAAAGTCTGTGTAAAGTGGTGTAAAGTGGTGTAAAGTCTGTGTAAAAGTCTGTGTAAAGTGGTGTAAAGTGATGTAAAGTCTGTGTAAAGTGATGTAAAGTGGTGTAAAGTGATGTAAAGTCTGTGTAAAATGGTGTAAAGTGGTGTAAAGTGGTGTAAAGTCTGTGTAAAGTCTGTGTAAAGTCTGTGTAAAAGTCTGTGTAAAGTGGTGTAAAGTGGTGTAAAGTGGTGTAAAGTCTGTGTAAAGTCTGTGTAAAGTCTGTGTAAAAGTCTGTGTAAAGTGGTGTAAAGTGGTGTAAAAGTCTGTAATGTTTATTGAAGAGTTTGAGGACCTGGTGTTTAGAGTTCAGCTCTGAGCGTCTGAAGCAGAAACAGAAGGTCTAAAGTTCAGAACATAATCCTCTTTAAGGGTTTAACTTACCCAGACTGAGCCGCACCACGTGGACCTGGACCAGGACCTGGACCAGGACCAGGAACAGGACCTGGACCTAGAGCAGGACCAGGACCTGGACCAGGACCTGGACCTAGAGCAGGACCAGGACCTGGACCAGGACCTGGACCTGGACCTGGACCAGGACCTGGACCTGGACCAGGACCAGGACCAGGACCAGGACCAGGACCAGGAACTGGAACAGGACCTGGACCTAGAGCAGGACCAGGACCTGGACCAGGACCAGGACCTGGACCTGGACCAGGACCAGGACCAGGACCTGGACCAGGACCAGGACCAGGACCAGGACCTGGACCAGGACCAGGACCAGGACCTGGACCAGGACCAGGACCAGGAACAGGAACAGGAACAGGACCTGGACCTAGAGCAGGACCAGGACCTGGACCAGGACCTGGACCTGGACCTGGACCTGGACTTGGACCAGGACCAGGACCAGGACCAGGACCAGGACCAGGACCAGGACCTGGACCAGGACCTGGACTTGGACCAGGACCAGGACCAGGACCAGGACCTAGTCCTGGACTTGGACCTGGACCTGGACCTGGACCAGGACCAGGACCAGGACCTAGAGCAGGACCTGGACCAGGACCAGTGATCGGGTTTAGACATTTTCTCATTGATTTTTGAGTCTGTAAAACTTAAATCTCGTCTTAGAATGAAACATTTTTCGACATTTTTAAACTGTGTGTCTGTTTTAAACTAAACGTGTTCTTTTCCTCTCGTGATCTTTTCCTCTCTTGTTCTTCGCAGTTGGAAGTCGGCCGTTCTCCTCGTTCTCCCTGAAAGAAGCAAAGGTCTGAAAATCTCCTGTTTCTTCTTCATTTAAAGAAACATTCTGTCACTTTTCTGAAAGTTCCACACAACGATGCGTTTATGACACAGGCAGAGGTGATTTCACAGCTGTTACCATAGCAACCAGACTGTAAACAAGAGCCAAACTCCACATAAACGACACAACAGTTCTGACCTGACACAATAAGACCATAAAACACCTTCATTTAGTCCAACCATGTGTCGCACACTGATGACATCACAGAACTTTAACCCTTTGTTTGTCACTTTTCTCTGGTTTGTTCAGGTCGAGTGCATCATTCAGCAGACGCTCAGCGGAGACGACACTCAGGAGTGTGTGCCACAGCTAGCAGGTACCCCGCCCTCTCACCACATGGTAACCCCGCCCTCTCACCACATGGTAACCCCGCCCTCTCACCACATGGTAACTCCGCCCTCTCATCACATGGTAACCCCGCCCTCTCACCACATGGTAACCCCGCCCTCTCACCACATGGTAACCCCGCCCTCTCACCACATGGTAACCCCGCCCTCTCACCACATGGTAACGCCGCCCTCTCACCACATGGTAACGCCGCCCTCTCACCACATGGTAACCCCGCCCTCTCACCACATGGTAACCCCGCCCTCTCACCACATGGTAACCCCGCCCTCTCACCACATGGTAACGCCGCCCTCTCACCACATGGTAACCCCGCCCTCTCACCACATGGTAACGCCGCCCTCTCACCACATGGTAACCCCGCCCTCTCACCACATGGTAACCCCGCCCTCTCACCACATGGTAACGCCGCCCTCTCACCACATGGTAACGCCGCCCTCTCACCACATGGTAACCCCGCCCTCTCACCACATGGTAACCCCGCCCTCTCACCACATGGTAACCCCGCCCTCTCACCACATGGTAACGCCGCCCTCTCACCACATGGTAACGCCGCCCTCTCACCACATGGTAACCCCGCCCTCTCACCACATGGTAACCCCGCCCTCTCACCACATGGTAACCCCGCCCTCTCACCACATGGTAACCCCGCCCTCTCACCACATGGTAACCCCGCCCTCTCACCACATGGTAACCCCGCCCTCTCACCACATGGTAACGCCGCCCTCTCACCACATGGTAACGCCGCCCTCTCACCACATGGTAACGCCGCCCTCTCACCACATGGTAACCCCGCCCTCTCACCACATGGTAACCCCGCCCTCTCACCACATGGTAACGCCGCCCTCTCACCACATGGTAACGCCGCCCTCTCACCACATGGTAACCCCGCCCTCTCACCACATGGTAACCCCGCCCTCTCACCACATGGTAACCCCGCCCTCTCACCACATGGTAACCCCGCCCTCTCACCACATGGTAACGCCGCCCTCTCACCACATGGTAACGCCGCCCTCTCACCACATGGTAACCCCGCCCTCTCACCACATGGTAACCCCGCCCTCTCACCACATGGTAACCCCGCCCTCTCACCACATGGTAACGCCGCCCTCTCACCACATGGTAACGCCGCCCTCTCACCACATGGTAACCCCGCCCTCTCACCACATGGTAACCCCGCCCTCTCACCACATGGTAACCCCGCCCTCTCACCACATGGTAACCCCGCCCTCTCACCACATGGTAACGCCGCCCTCTCACCACATGGTAACGCCGCCCTCTCACCACATGGTAACCCCGCCCTCTCACCACATGGTAACCCCGCCCTCTCACCACATGGTAACCCCGCCCTCTCACCACATGGTAACGCCGCCCTCTCACCACATGGTAAAAACAAGAGAAAAGAACAGACAAAAAAAATGAATACAATAATGTTTCTTTAATTCAATATTTTGGGGGAAATGCATCTCCCACTTTTAAATAAAGCTGTGAAAAGTATTGTGTCCATAAAGTCCAGAGAGTGAATAAAGCTCATCATCGTTTATAAAGCACAAAACTGTTGCGTACGTGAGTTTCCACATTAAGTTTGTGAAGTATAAAAAGGAAACTTGAGATTTGAGTGTTTCTTTGGATCTGAGCTAAATGAGCAGTAAACAGCCTGTTGTTGTTGTTGTTGTTGTTGTTTGTCCAGAGGAGCTGCAGGAGGTCCAGAGACATCACGGGCTCCTCCAGGAGCTGCAGGATCTGGCTGAGCGAGGTCAATGTGACACTTTAATTCATCACGTTTATCATTTTCAATACTGGCAAATTTAACCCTGAAAAAACATAAAAACATTTCTATCTTTCATTTCTGTCGCTGAATTTTGCTTTAAACATTTTCATGTGTTTTATAAGGTAAAAGTTCTAAATGAAAAGGGACAAACATCTTTAAAACTGCAGTGATTTATCTTCATAACATTTGTTACGTTTTTACGCAACCTTTATTAAACAATAGGATTTCTATCGCCTTTACAGAGCTGTGAACAAAGAGGATTAGATTCAGGTGAAACTGTAAACACACTGAAAGTAGAATAAATATTAAATATTGAATATCTCGGACTAGATCCACAGATTGAGAATGACTCTTGGATCATTCAAAAGGTCCAGGTGACGGACCCTCCTGGACAAAGGAGGGATTACACCCACTTATTTCAGATGTTTTAAAAAAAAAAAATCTAAATTAGAAAAAAAAATCTAATCTTACAAAACAAACTTGTCACTTTTAATCCAAAGTTTATTAATGAAATGAATGAAAGAGACAAATATTGAAATGTGTTACAAAACTGTAACAAGTTCAAGTTAATTCTGTCACTTTCATGTGTTTTATTGGATTCTTTTCTAAAAACAGAGAAAATCCAGCTCATGTTGATTTTCTGTTTTGTCTTTTCTTTAGAGCGAAAAAGAGAGCGAGACGATGAAGGAGACGAAGACGAGGACGAAGACGACGAGGACGAAGGATTCAACACGGCCGATGAGGAAGACGACTTTGACGTGGAGGACGAAGAAGAGGAAGAACATGAAGAAGAGGAGGAGATGAAGGAGGTGCAGAGGAAGAGCAAGGATGAGGAGGACGAGGTGAAGGAGCTGATAAAGGAGGCAAAGAAGAAGAGCTACAAAGAGGAAGAACAGCAGACAGAGGTGAGTTACTCGTGAGCAAAATCATGACTAAAAGAATCCAACTGCTTTTTTATTGACATGTGTAATTCCCTCTGCAGCCAGTAGATGGCGCCAAACCAGTCAGTCCCGTGGCAAACAGCAGAGATACAGATGTTAATTTTCTTTTTTAATACACTTCTTTTTTGTTCTAACACATGAGATGTTAACTAAAGAGCCTCCAGAGCAAGTTTAAACGCTGATGACAATATAAAATATAGCCGCAAGCGGCGATGATCAGCCCTCACCGCCGCCGCAAGAAGAGGCCGCAATTTACCTTTTATTACACCTCCTGCTGAATCCGTGACGCTGTCGCATCTTCTCCCCTTTGCTTTACATATGAAGGGAAAAGTTTGCAGCTTCGCCGCACAAAGTGATATGTTGATAATGTTGATAACTTTTGATGGTTCACCCCTGAAGATGAGTCTCCCCAAATTTCAGGTTAATCGGGCTGACACCCTGGGAGGAGTTTGTAAAAGTATAAAGTTTCAGCATGTTCACATTTCAGAGATCTGGCGATTTCCCCATTGGAATAACATCGGAGGTTTCTGTCATCGCTACGGCTACACCGTAACAAATATAACATGGGTCTCATTGACTTTTTTGATCGGGATGCCAAAATGGAATTTTGTGCCAAATTTCGAAAATTTATACATTTTACCCTCCATATAAAATGTTATGTCACTCTATAGGGGGCGCTGTCGCCCCAAACTAATCTATTTCAGTTAAAATAGGTTTAGGGCATAGGGTTTAACAACTGATTCAAATTTGACGCAATTCGGACTTTATCTGCGCAAATGGCAGCAAATTTAAAATTTGGAACATTTCCTAAATTGTAGCTACTGTTTGCGGCTTCGCCGCTCAGAGACCATGACAGGTATCAAAGTCATTTAAATAACTTTTGATGTCCCACTCCTCAGCACCATTTTCACCAAATTTTAGCTTTTTCTGGCCAACGTCCTGGGAGGAGTTGGTAAAAGTATGACATGGAAAAACTCCTGAGTCATGCTTAGCAAATTTTGATCCAATATGGCCGACATTTGGTTGGGCGGACGGCGTTGCCGTGATAATATTTTTTACTTCTCTTGTCACCATCTACCTTTGCACCAAATTTCATGATTCTACAATCAGATTTTTTTTGGGCCATTTCCCATCTCTCAATGCATTTTTTGGTACATTTGGGGGCGCTGAGGCGCCAATTTTTAAAATTATGGAAAAGGAAGATAGCCAGAATGTAGAGAGGCACAATTTTTAGAGGTGTGCAAATTTTTTTGACTTTTCGTCAATGTTCACTGGGTGAAGAATAGGGGGGTTGGTCCCGAGAAGAAGAAGAAAGAATAATATTCCGATGTAAAAACAATGTTTCCCATTTTTCAAATATCATAAACTATACATTTTCGGAAAGCGCTCGCGCTTTCCTACCTCATGGTGTGGGTCCCTGGTCACTGACGGGTACTTTCGTTAATTTTGAGTGGGCTCCGCCCACTTTGTGTTTTTGGCCCTCTATACAGTAATAATGTTAAATTTTTGCATTACATGTTTATATGCACGGAACATGCAAGAGATGGGGAACATATTCGTGAGCTACTTAGCGCAAACAAGTGCTTTAATATAAAGTCATCCCCATATAAAGTGCGCACTTTAGCTCGGGCTTCACCTGTACGGTAATGTAATGTTTAATTTTCCTACTACTAATTAGTATGCACAGGGCGTGCATGAGGAGGAGTGCGTTTGTGAGTGTTTGGAAGAGGGCCAGCGCTTCGCACGGCCTTACAGACAATATTTGTCCTTTAAGCCACTTGCGCACAAACGCTTATGACCACAAGGGGGCGCTCCTGGACTCGCCTCTTCTCTGCTCGATTGAGTCTTTGTGTGTGTGGCCGTGGCAGAGTGGTTAACCTGTGTGATGTCTGTGCAGGAGGTGGAGCAGAGGAGGAAGGCGGAGGTGGAGCTGCTGGTGGAGAAGGAGAAGGTCCAGAGGGAGCTCCAGGACCTGCAGAACAAACCCACAGCCCAGAGAGAGTCTGAGGTCCAGAGGAAGACCGAGGAGCTGAAGGAGCTGGAGGCAAAGATGGAGAGAGTCAGAGAAGAGGAGGAGCAGAGGAAGAAGAGTGAGGAGGAGGACCGGACCACACCCAGCCCGGTCCCACAGAGCCAGGCACAGACGGACAGGTGAGTGTTTAACCCAGAGACATAAAGCATTACCCTCAGCCAGCGCCACGGCTGCCCTGGGGCAATCTGCCACATCACATTCACATTCAAACACTGGTAATGTGGCCAAAGCAGTGGCGGTCAGGGCAAGCAAGGCCAGCAGCGATTGACCAATAACATCTCAAATTACCGCGGGAGGAAAGACTCACGGAGCGGGAGGAAAGACTCACGGAGCGGGAGGAAAGACTCATGGAGCAGGAGGAAAGACTCACGGAGCGGGAGGAAAGACTCACGGAGCAGGAGGGAAGACTCACGGAGCGGGAGGAAAGACTCACGGAGCAGGAGGAAAGACTCACGGAGCGGGAGGAAAGACTCACGGAGCAGGAGGAAAGACTCACGGAGCGGGAGGAAAGACTCACGGAGCAGGAGGAAAGACTCACGGAGCAGGAGGAAAGACTCACGGAGCGGGAGGAAAGAGGAGCTCAGAGAGTGCAGAGAGTTCACTTTTAAGAGGCAGTTTCATGGCCGTTTGCACTTTCAGCAAACAGATCAGAGAGACCGGGAAACAGCAGCAAAGTGAGGGTCAGACTTCATAGAGACGAGCAGCTGCTGTGAAAAGTGGGAGGGGCATAACCGTTCGTTTTCAAAAGTGGGAGGGGCATGTCCCCACCTTAATGCATGGGTCCAACGCCCACTTGCAGGTACAGCGTAGTTCACTACTCTCGTTACCCTTTGTGTTTCGAGACATTTAGAGCTCAACCATGAAAACTTTTACACGAATCACGATCGAACTGAAATTCTGGCCCCGCCCTGTTTGGGACAAGCGGTTTTGTTCTGAAAAGATGATTTCAAACATGTCTTTTTTTGTGTTTCTTCAGCGATGAAACCGCGAAGAGCGTCGCGGAGGAGGTGAAGCCGACGGAGAGCGCGACCGTGACGGAGGAGCAGAGGATGAGCAAGGCGGAGGAGGACATGGTGCAGGAGGACAAGGCGGAGGAGGACAAGGCGGAGGAGGACAAGGCAGAGGAGGACAAGGCGGAGGAGGACAAAGCGGAGGAGGACAAGGCGGAGGAGGACAAGGTGGAGCAGAAGAGGGAGATGGAGAAGGCCAGCGACGAAGCCACCAGACAATTCGAACGAGAGAAACAAGAGAAACAAGAAGAGGAGCAGGAAGGAGGAGAGGACGAGCGGGACGACGAGGTGGAGGACGAGGAGGAGGACGAGGGGGAGGATGAGGGGGAGGGAGAAGACGACCAGGAGGAGGACCAGGAGGACGACCAGGAGGAGGAGCAGGAAGGAGAGGTGGGTACAACTTGGACATACGATAAGTCTACCCCAAATAAAGTGTCTGTTTGCTGTGACCCGACCCAACTTTTTTCAAGTGGGTCGGTCGGTAAATGCTTATTTTTATTACTTTGAAGGCAAAAAAAAAAGACTTCAACAGTCCAGGGGTCAGAGGCTTCAACAGTCCAGGGGTCAGAGGCTTCAACAGTCCAGGGGTCAGAGGCTTCAACAGTCCAGGGGTCAGAGGCTTCAACAGTCCAGGGGTCAGGCTTCAACAGTCCAGGGGTCAGAGGCTTCAACAGTCCAGGGGTCAGAGGCTTCAACAGTCCAGGGGTCAGGCTTCAACAGTCCAGGGGTCAGGCTTCAACAGTCCAGGGGTCAGAGGCTTCAACAGTCCAGGGGTCAGAGGCTTCAACAGTCCAGGGGTCAGAGGCTTCAACAGTCCAGGGGTCAGGCTTCAACAGTCCAGGGGTCAGAGGCTTCAACAGTCCACGGGTCAGAGGCTTCAACAGTCCAGGGGTCAGAGGCTTCAACAGTCCAGGGGTCAGAGGCTTCAACAGTCCAGGGGTCAGGCTTCAACAGTCCAGGGGTCAGAGGCTTCAACAGTCCAGGGGTCAGGCTTCAACAGTCCAGGGGTCAGAGGCTTCAACAGTCCAGGGGTCAGGCTTCAACAGTCCAGGGGTCAGGCTTCAACAGTCCAGGGGTCAGAGGCTTCAACAGTCCAGGGGTCAGAGGCTTCAACAGTCCAGGGGTCAGAGGCTTCAACAGTCCACGGGTCAGAGGCTTCAACAGTCCAGGGGTCAGGCTTCAACAGTCCAGGGGTCAGAGGCTTCAACAGTCCAGGGGTCAGAGGCTTCAACAGTCCAGGGGTCAGAGGCTTCAACAGTCCAGGGGTCAGAGGCTTCAACAGTCCAGGGGTCAGGCTTCAACAGTCCAGGGGTCAGAGGCTTCAACAGTCCACGGGTCAGAGGCTTCAACAGTCCAGGGGTCAGAGGCTTCAACAGTCCAGGGGTCAGAGGCTTCAACAGTCCAGGGGTCAGGCTTCAACAGTCCAGGGGTCAGAGGCTTCAACAGTCCAGGGGTCAGAGGCTTCAACAGTCCAGGGGTCAGGCTTCAACAGTCCAGGGGTCAGAGGCTTCAACAGTCCAGGGGTCAGGCTTCAACAGTCCAGGGGTCAGGCTTCAACAGTCCAGGGGTCAGAGGCTTCAACAGTCCAGGGGTCAGAGGCTTCAACAGTTCAGGGGTCAGAGGCTTCAACAGTCCAGGGGTCAGAGGCTTCAACAGTCCACGGGTCAGAGGCTTCAACAGTCCAGGGGTCAGAGGCTTCAACAGTCCAGGGGTCAGGCTTCAACAGTCCAGGGGTCAGAGGCTTCAACAGTCCAGGGGTCAGGCTTCAACAGTCCAGGGGTCAGGCTTCAACAGTCCAGGGGTCAGAGGCTTCAACAGTCCAGGGGTCAGGCTTCAACAGTTCAGGGATCAGAGGCTTCAACAGTCCAGGGGTCAGGCTTCAACAGTTCAGGGGTCAGAGGCTTCAACAGTCCAGGGGTCGGGCTTCAACAGTCCAGGGGTCAGAGGCTTCAACAGTCCAGGGGTCAGAGGCTTCAACAGTCCAGGGGTCAGGCTTCAACAGTCCAGGGGTCAGGCTTCAACAGTCCAGGGGTCAGAGGCTTCAACAGTCCAGGGGTCAGGCTTCAACAGTTCAGGGGTCAGAGGCTTCAACAGTCCAGGGGTCAGGCTTCAACAGTCCAGGGGTTAGGCTTCAACAGTCCAGGGGTCAGAGGCTTCAACAGTCCAGGGGTCAGGCTTCAACAGTCCAGGGGTCAGAGGCTTCAACAGTCCAGGGGTCGGGCTTCAACAGTCCAGGGGTCAGGCTTCAACAGTCCAGGGGTCAGAGGCTTCAACAGTCCAGGGGTCAGGCTTCAACAGTCCAGGGGTCAGAGGCTTCAACAGTCCAGGGGTCAGGCTTCAACAGTCCAGGGGTCAGGCTTCAACAGTCCACGGGTCAGAGGCTTCAACAGTCCAGGGGTCAGAGGCTTCAACAGTCCAGGGGTCAGAGGCTTCAACAGTCCAGGGGTCAGGTTTCAACAGTCCAGGGGTCAGGCTTCAACAGTCCAGGGGTCAGGCTTCAACAGTCCAGGGGTCAGGCTTCAACAGTCCAGGGGTCAGGCTTCAACAGTCCAGGGGTCAGAGGCTTCAACAGTCCAGGGGTCAGAGGCTTCAACAGTCCAGGGGTCAGAGGCTTCAACAGTCCAGGGGTCAGAGGCTTCAACAGTCCAGGGGTCAGAGGCTTCAACAGTCCAGGGGTCAGAGGCTTCAACAGTCCAGGGGTCAGGCTTCAACAGTCCAGGGGTCAGAGGCTTCAACAGTCCACGGGTCAGAGGCTTCAACAGTCCAGGGGTCAGAGGCTTCAACAGTCCAGGGGTCAGAGGCTTCAACAGTCCAGGGGTCAGGCTTCAACAGTCCAGGGGTCAGAGGCTTCAACAGTCCAGGGGTCAGAGGCTTCAACAGTCCAGGGGTCAGGCTTCAACAGTCCAGGGGTCAGAGGCTTCAACAGTCCAGGGGTCAGGCTTCAACAGTCCAGGGGTCAGGCTTCAACAGTCCAGGGGTCAGAGGCTTCAACAGTCCAGGGGTCAGAGGCTTCAACAGTTCAGGGGTCAGAGGCTTCAACAGTCCAGGGGTCAGAGGCTTCAACAGTCCACGGGTCAGAGGCTTCAACAGTCCAGGGGTCAGAGGCTTCAACAGTCCAGGGGTCAGGCTTCAACAGTCCAGGGGTCAGAGGCTTCAACAGTCCAGGGGTCAGGCTTCAACAGTCCAGGGGTCAGGCTTCAACAGTCCAGGGGTCAGAGGCTTCAACAGTCCAGGGGTCAGGCTTCAACAGTTCAGGGATCAGAGGCTTCAACAGTCCAGGGGTCAGGCTTCAACAGTTCAGTGGTCAGAGGCTTCAACAGTCCAGGGGTCGGGCTTCAACAGTCCAGGGGTCAGAGGCTTCAACAGTCCAGGGGTCAGAGGCTTCAACAGTCCAGGGGTCAGGCTTCAACAGTCCAGGGGTCAGGCTTCAACAGTCCAGGGGTCAGAGGCTTCAACAGTCCAGGGGTCAGGCTTCAACAGTTCAGGGGTCAGAGGCTTCAACAGTCCAGGGGTCAGGCTTCAACAGTCCAGGGGTTAGGCTTCAACAGTCCAGGGGTCAGAGGCTTCAACAGTCCAGGGGTCAGGCTTCAACAGTCCAGGGGTCAGAGGCTTCAACAGTCCAGGGGTCGGGCTTCAACAGTCCAGGGGTCAGGCTTCAACAGTCCAGGGGTCAGAGGCTTCAACAGTCCAGGGGTCAGGCTTCAACAGTCCAGGGGTCAGAGGCTTCAACAGTCCAGGGGTCAGGCTTCAACAGTCCAGGGGTCAGGCTTCAACAGTCCACGGGTCAGAGGCTTCAACAGTCCAGGGGTCAGAGGCTTCAACAGTCCAGGGGTCAGAGGCTTCAACAGTCCAGGGGTCAGGCTTCAACAGTCCAGGGGTCAGGCTTCAACAGTCCAGGGGTCAGGCTTCAACAGTCCAGGGGTCAGGCTTCAACAGTCCAGGGGTCAGGCTTCAACAGTCCAGGGGTCAGAGGCTTCAACCCGATCAGGAGACTAAATCTCACGATTTTAGGATATTTCCATCGACCTTTTGTTTTCGCCGTTATCCTTTATTTTGGTAGCGAAGGCGAGCGGGGGAACATGCGGGGGACACGGGCGCCGCCATGTTTGTCGTGATGACGCTGCTGGGTGTGTTTATGTCCCAGAATGCAAAGCGCAAGTCAAATTTAAATGAAGCCACACCATGATGCAGAGCGTCATGAGCGGTGGCGAGGGCAGTGGCGCTGACAGAGGCAAATCAACATGTCAAAGACAATATATGTTTCCTCCTGTTTGATCTGCTTGATATAGAAACACATGGAGGACCGAAAGAGAAGACGCACATGTGCTGCGCAATGTGTTATTTGTCCCTTGGGATGAAAGATCTCTTCACCAGCGCTATAGAATTATTCTACATGGCGCTTTAGGAATGTATGTGTGTCTGCGAAATATTTGAAAAATAAAAGAATTTGGCGTTTTTGTTACAAAATGCTGATATTTTTTTTTCAGTCGGCTGGTTTTATACCGGGTCGGTCGGGTTACGGCAAACAGACATATTCATTTGCTCAGCCTAAGATTTGAGTGGAAAAAGTGACGAATGCTGAATAAATATTCATTCTGATATTTATTCATATTATCTTTTTAACAATATATTATTGGACTTCTCGCTGGTGATGGCCGACACTCTGAAAAGTGACAGAGTGCTGCTTTAATGCGGCTTCTTCTTCTGCTCAGGAGCTGCTGGAGATCGAGGCGGAGCTGCGTAAAGCTGCTGCAGAGCTGCGAGCGCTTCGCCGAGGGTGAAAACATTTACACACATTTGACAAACTGATTTCAGAGCGCCACCTACAGGCCAGAACCAGCTGAACCCGAACACGCTTCTTTACTTCCCTCCGCTTCCTCCAAACGGACGCCATTTTGTGTGAGTCCAACGCGTTTAAAGAGATGGAAGCTCAAGCATCAGCACTTTACGTTCGAGCGGTGCAGACGTCATGGTTCTGCCGGATATTTGTGTTTAGAGATTTAAGACGTTCTTTCTCACCAGTGACAGAAACGTGCACTTTAAAATCAGACACCTGACCATCACTAATGTCCAGGTAGTTTCAGCATCTCTTAGCATGTTAGCATCGGTTAGCATCAGTTAGCATCAGTACGTCCAGTTCTACTCTGGGGTTTGAGCCGCACTGCGCGTGAACAGAGAATTGTGGGTAAATGTCACTGACGAGACACAAATAAGATGAAAACGTGTGTTAATAAAGGGAGGTGTGCTAATGCTAATGCTAATATTGAGGCACAATAAATATTAGAATAATGCCACAAACTGAAGTAAACTACAGCACTAACACATTTTATAATAGAACTTAGCATTAGCTTTGAGACCGTGAGCTAGCTAGCGCTGCTGCAGATGTTTCTGATACAGATGAAACTACAAAACTATAGAGAAGATGAATATTCTTAATCTAGGATTATAACCAATCTAAAGGACTAAACCAGGACTAAACCAGGACTAAACCAGGACTAAACCAGGACTAAACCAGGACTAAACCAGGTCTAAACCAGGACTAAACCAGGTCTAAACCAGGTCTAAACCAGGTTTAAACCAGGACTAAAACCAGGACTAAACCAGGACTAAACCAGGACTAAACCAGGTCTAAACCAGGACTAAACCAGGACTAAACCAGGACTAAACCAGGTCTAAACCAGGTCTAAACCAGGTTTAAACCAGGACTAAAACCAGGACTAAACCAGGACTAAACCAGGACTAAACCAGGTCTAAACCAGGACTAAACCAGGACTAAACCAGGACTAAACCAGGTCTAAACCAGGTCTAAACCAGGTTTAAACCAGGACTAAAACCAGGACTAAACCAGGACTAAACCAGGACTAAACCAGGACTAAACCAGGTCTAAACCAGGTTTAAACCAGGATTATCTTTATAGTAATATCCGGTGGAACCATGTTGAAGCTGGAGCGTCTCTGTGTTGATCTCGTTGTATGATACGTTTGTGCAATAATAATATGAATATATAATGATGATAATAGTGATGATTCTGACTGTTATGTGTCCTCTGCAGCCATCTGAACTGAACAGGTTTTTGGCTCTTGCACTGTTAAACTCGACTGTTTGAGAGAACACAGGGGCGCCATCAGAAAAAATGACCTTTGACCTTTAGGTTTAATATTGTTCATAGAGTGATTAATATTAGATCCAACATTGCTCCTCGTCACAGCTGCAGTTGAGTTGATCTGTTGAGTCTCCTGAGCTCTTTTAAAGTCCATAAATCATCACAAACTCGTTCCGTTAGCATGTCAAGCTAGCTTTTGTGGTAATTCCCTCTGCTACCAGGAGATGGAGCGCTAACACAAATCATAACGAGGGAAAATCACACACAACTTTCTTTCCAACGTCATTTAAAGTTCTAAAACACGAGAGGCCAAATGTTTAAAGGACAAAGACACAAATCCCAGAGTGAACACGACAGCCAATCACTGACGTGTGCCACTGGGAAACGCCTCAGGACTCGGCCGCCCTTTAAGTTTACAAACAAAAAGTTTTACAGGAGACAGTTTTTTTTAAATACATAAAACGGTTTAGTGTTAGAAACAAGTCCAAAACTGCAGAACTGATAAGCCCCGCCTCTTTATAGCAGGAGTGGGCGATTATTTTCCTCTGAAGGCCATATTCCAATCCAGGCAGGTAGCGGAGGGCCGGCCCGCCATCATTGGTGTGGAATATAATAATATATATTATATATATATATATATATATATATATTATATATATAAATATATATATATATATATATATAATATATTATATATATATTATATTTTATATATATATATATATATATATATAAAATATATATATATATAATATATTTATATATATATAAAATATCATTTTTTGTCAAATATAGGCTATTGGATCTATTATTTCATTAATTTCATCTCATCTTTAAGGATACAAGTGCAGATAGATGTTACAGACGGTTAAAAAATAGAAACAAAAATCTTTTTAGAGTCCAGATTAAAACATGCCGAGGGCCACATCTTGCCCCTGGGGCCACATCTTGCCCCTGGGGCCACAAATGCCCAGGTCTGGCCTAAAAGCTTTAAAATAAAAATAAAAAGTATTATTATTTTTAAATCTTACTTGGCATGTTTGGCGGGCCGGATTATAAAGACAAACTAATACTTGATTTATACAAAATAAAGTATGTGGCCCGCGGGCCGTAGTTTGCCCAGGTCTGTTTTATAGTAATAATCCCCCATACCTCTTCATTGTAATAAGCCCCACCTCTTCATTGTAATAAGCCCCACCTCTTCATTGTAATAAGCCCCACCTCTTCATTGTAATAAGCCCCACCTCTTCATTGTAATAAGCCCCTCCTCTTTATAGTGACATTTTGCCATAACAAGCAGCAGATTGTCATTTACGTGTTTTTATTCTGGAAAACTAAGTGGCCACGTGGCATTTTAGAACTCGACATGTGTCACTCTGAGTCTGAGATGTGGGCGGAGCTAGGGGGTGGGTGAAAACACTGGCGCTTCAGTTGCGGGACAAAACAGTATCAACTCAAACATAAAAGAATCAATCGAAATACGACTTTGAGTAAAGTAATGACGAGGAAAGTGTTCTCATTCAAGTTTATTTTAAACGTGGGTCTTAAAATTGGGTCTTAAACGTGGGTCTTAAACGTGGGTCTTGAACGTGGGTCTTGAACGTGGGTCTTGAACGTGGGTCTTGAACGTGGGTCTTGAACGTGGGTCTTGAACGTGGGTCTTGAACGTGGGTGTTGAACGTGGGTCTTGAACGTGGGTCTCAAACGTGGGTCTTCTGAAGGCGTCCCTGGACCTTCTCAGTTTTGCACTCTTCTCCCAAAAGCCACGGTGATGCGCTGGACTAAAGCCATGTGTCGTCTTTTGCTTACGATGTCAATAACGATGTTCTTCTCGTGTGTTTTATCGCGGCGTTAAATACTCTGTAAATATCAGTTGGGAAACCCGCCCTCGCCACGTATCGCTCAAACCCGACGCCGTGAATGTGTTTGGGCCGTTTTAGCCACAAATGTGTTGGACTATGTGTCTTTGTTTTTGTAAATACTGTGTAAAATATGCTCTAAAAGCCAAGACCAGGAGCGCCCCCCGAGGACGACACGTGGAAGTGCAGGGTTATCGTCGACTGCGATGTTTCCACTGAGCAGGACGAAACCGGGACTAAACCAGGACAAAACCAGGACTAAACTGGGACTAAACTGGGACAAAACCGGGACTAAACCCAGGACGAAACCAGGACGAAACCAGGACTAAATGAGGACTAAATAAAGACTAAATGAGGACTAAATGAGGACTAGATGAGGACTAAATGAAGACTAAATGAGGACTAGATGAGGACTAGATGAGGACTAGATGAGGACTAAATGAAGACTAAATGAGGACTAGATGAGGACTAGATGAGGACTAGATGAGGACTAAATGAAGACTAAATGAGGACTAGATGAGGACTAGATGAGGACTAGATGAGGACTAGATGAGGACTAAATGAGGACTAAATGAGGACTAGATGAGGACTAAATGAGGACTAGATGAGGACTAGATGAGGACTAAATGAGGACTAGATGAGGACTAGATGAGGACTAAATGAGGACTAGATGAGGACTAAATGAGGACTAGATGAAGACTAGATGAGGACAAAATAAGGACTAAAGACTAAATGAGGACTAAATGAAGACTAAATGAAGACTAAATGAAGACTAAACCAGGACTAAATGAAGACTAAACCAGGACTAAATGAAGACTAAATGAGGACTAAACGAGGACTAAATGAAGACTAAATGAAGACTAAATGAGGACTCTACTGCTTTGTGGAAACGTACCTAAACCCGTTTCATTTTCCCTTTTTTATTTCTGCAATAAAACGATTTGTAGAGCACATTTGAATGCAATAATATCCTCCACGATGTATTTTAATATTTGATCATGTGAAACCAACAATGTCCAGGTCTCCAATAACTTTTTCTACGACAATTTCACTCAAAAACACAAACGTAAAAAAGGTCGATCCCAAAGATTTGCGTCAGGAGAGAATGTAATGAGTGTATTTTGTAAAGGATTGTATCGCAGCAGGACGTGGGGGTGTCACAGAGGACGGGGGTCACGTGACTTGTCTCTAGCCAATCAGAGTGCTGTATTTGTGCCTGCTGTAAACTTTTATGCTTCCTGTCAATGATAAATAAATAAAGGTACAACATTTTTGGGAGTTTTCTAGTTCTTAAATCCACAGAGACACAAAGATCAGGCCTTAAAGTAGCTCCGCCCCCAAACCCTGATTTATAACTGTTTTGACCTCTTTTCAGTCAGTTTACTCAAATACTAAAGAAATACAAAATTCACTCTAAAATATTGTGTTTGTGAGAATTTTCAACATTTTGACCGTTTGTGTAAAGTTTATGATTATACTTCCTGGTTGGACGTGAGCACAGATATGACCCAGAGGTGATGTCACAGCTGTTACCATAGCAACCAGACTGTAAACAAGAGCCAAACTCCACATAAATGACACAACAGTTCTGATCTGACACAATAAGACCATAAAACACCTTTATTTAGTCCAATCATGGTTCAAACTGTCTCTGTGTCGCACACTGATGACATCACAGAGGGATTCAGCTCCACTTCCTGTCATTTTAAACTCAGATTTTTTTACAAACTGCAACTTAACAGAAATGAAAGTATTTAGCACAGGTTCTGTCCTCCAAACTAAGTCATATTCGAAAAGTTACTGCGTCATCACTTCAATAATGTCTTTTGTTTGTGATTTAAAGACATATTTGTGTTTTTATCTGGTTTATTTGTAAGTTAAGCGTCCTGTGCAGCACAAGTAAAGGTGTACTCCGTCTCCGCCTCGTCACCTGAAACAGCACAAGTACAGGGATTATGGCTTGTACCTGATGGAAAGTATTGAAAGTATTGCAGTATTGAGGTACTTGGCTGGTAGTAGTCGTAGATTTTGACCACGGCGGGTTTGAGGTTCTCGACCACAGTTTCTTGTGTCAGACTCAGAGGAATCGCCCACCTTCCTTTGAACAGCTGTCGGGACAAAGTGAAGCAGGTACAAAACCAGGACTAAAACAGTCCCTGTTCGTCCCAGAACAGGGACTTAAAAGCATGTACTGTAGTACTAATACTATAGTACTAATACTATAGTACTAATACTGTAGTACTAATACTGTAGTACTAATATTATAGTACTAATACTGTAGTACTAATATGTAGTACTAATACTGTAGTACTAATACTATAGTACTAATACTGTAGTACTAATATACTAATAGGTAATATTCATATTCATAACTCAGGTAATATTCATATTCATAACTTGTGATACTGTGATACGTGTGGCCTTGACTCATAGAACCCTGGTTACTGTGGTGACTCACCTCGCGGATGTAGATGAGAACATGGCCGCCGCTCTCCTCCACGCGGTCAAGTCGAGTGTCACGCTGCAGCTGAGACACAACACGCATGACGTCACTTCACAGTACTATTACTCGAGCAGAAGTATTTAGGGAAACTACTACTCAAGTAAGAGAGTTCGATAGTACTCGAGTACGAGGGAAAGTGTGGAAATTACTCACATCCTTGAGAGAAGCCACAAATCCAGAGAGCATCTTCACGTCCAGGATCACCATGTTTGTGCTGTTCTGCTCCCCAAAGTACCTGCAGCAGAGTCATGTCAACGTGTACTCCGTGTACTCCATGTACTCCATGTACTCCATGTACTCCATGTACTCCATGTACTCCATGTACTCCATGTACTCCATGTACTCCATGTACAGGGGACTCTTTTATTATTAGGCCCGAGCGCCACAAGCTGGCGAGAGGCCTATTAATCTCGTAAGGCCGTGCGAAGCACGGCTGCGAAAGCGCTCGCCCACTTCCAAACACTCACTAACGCACTCCTCCACTCATGCACGCCCCGTGCATACTAATTAGTTGTAGGAAAATGGAACATTACCGTTGTAAACGGGCGAAGCCCGTGCAAAAGTTCGCACTAAACGAGCACTTTACATTGGGATGACGACCGCTTCGCGGTCGTCATCCCCATATAAAGCACTCATTTGCGCTAAGTACCTCACGAATACGTTCCCCATCTCTTGCATGTTCCGTGCATATAAGCATGTAATGCAAAAATTGAACATTATTACTGTATAGAGGGCCAAAAACACAAAGTGGGCGGAGCCCACTCAAAATTATCGAAAGTACCCGTCAGTGACCAGGGACCCACACCATGAGGTAGGAAAGCGCGAGCGCTTTCCGAAAATGTATAGTTTATGATATTTGAAAAATGGGAAACATTGTTTTCGCATCGGAATATTATTCTTTCTTTCTTTCTTCTTCTTCTCGGGACCAACCCCCCTATTTTTCACCCAGTGAACATTGACGAAAAGTCACAAAAATTTGCACACCTCTAAAAATCGTGCCTCTCTACATTCTGGCTATTTCCCTTTTCTAAAATAAAAAAAATTGGCGCGTCAGCGCCACCAAATGTACCAAAAATGCATTGAGAGATGGGAAATGACCCAAAAAAAATCTGATCGTAGAATCATGAAATTTGGCGCAGAGGTAGATGGTGACAAGAGAAGTAAAAAATATTATTACGGCAACGCCGTCCCCCGAACCAAATGTCGGCCATATTGCTTCAAAAATGGCTAAACATGACTTCGGAGTTTTTCCAAACGTCGTACTTTTACGAACTCCTCCCAGGGCGTTGGCCCTAAAAAGCTGAAATTTGGTGAAAATGCTACTGAGGAGTGGGACATCAAAAGTTATCCAAATTACATTGATACCTGTCACGGTCTCTGTGCGGCAAAGCCGCAAACTTTAGCTAGAATTTCAGAAATCTCCCAAATTTAACATTTCTGCCGTTTGCGCAGATAAAGTCCGAATTGCGTCAAATTAGAATCAGTTGTTAAACTCTTTGTCCTAAACCTACTTGAAGTGAAATAAATTCATTTGGCGCCACAGCGCCCCCTACAGATTTTATATGGAGGTTAAATGTTTAGTTATGTTTAGCGTAATAAAAGGACAATTGGGGCGCGTTAGCGCCCCCTCCTCTTGCGGCGTGGCGGCGGTGTGGCGGCGGCGTGGCGAGGGCCGATCATTGCCGCTTGCGGCTATATTTACTATTATTATTACATCTAAAATACACCAGAATGCAGAAAATGATATGATTTTTGTCTAAAGCTTTCTGGTTGAGGACCCCCAGACCCCCCCAATAAACTATAGTCACTTTGAGGTTGTATTTCAGATGGTTTCCACCTTCAGAGTGGGTTGCTAGGATACACTTTCTCATGTTCTCCTGGTGAGTTCTTACAGCGCCTGGAGAATGAGCTGCATGGAACGACCTTCACACTCAGATATGACCTTCACCCCCAGAGTCTTGACCTCAGACCGCGTCGGGATGTTGTAGTGCGTCGAGATCTGAAAACAAAGGCCCGAGACATGGGCTTAAATCAGGACCAGGACTAAAGACAGGACCAGGACCAGGACCAGGACCAGGACTAAAGACAGGACCAGGACCAGGACCAGGACCAGGACTAAAGACAGGACCAGGACCAGGACCAGGACCAGGACTAAAGACAGGACCAGGACCAGGACCAGGACCAGGACCAGGACTAAAGACAGGACCAGGACCAGGACCAGGACCAGGACTAAGACACATGTGCAACATGTAACAATAAACTAAAAACATATTCACATTCAGTCTTCAAAACATGGGCTAATATAATGCCCAATATTTGACTCCCGCTTATCATTTTATCTACAAATATACGACATACTTCACCACAAATTGTACTTTTTGTGGAGCTGAAGGAAAGACAAGTGTTTTTTTCCCCATTATTTGTCACAGAAAAACAAACTGACATTTTTACCCGGAAATTAAAAACTGCTTATTTTTTGCTGTAAAGATGTTTTACTTTTGCTTCATTCTGGTTTCCAGCGACTGTGACTGACCTGCACAGAGACGACTGACCTGCACAGAGACGACTGACCTGCACAGAGACGACTGACCTGCACAGAGACGACTGACCTGCACAGAGGCGATTGACCTGCACAGAGGCGACTGACCTGCACAGAGGCGACTGCGACTGACCTGCACAGAGACGACTGACCTGCACAGAGACGACTGACCTGCACAGAGGCGATTGACCTGCACAAAGGCGACTGACCTGCACAGAAGCGACTGCGACTGACCTGCACAGAGACGACTGACCTGCACAGAGACGACTGACCTGCACAGAGGCGATTGACCTGCACAGAGGCGACTGACCTGCACAGAAGCGACTGCGACTGACCTGCACAGAGGCGACTGACCTGCACAGAGGCGACTGACCTGCACAGAGACGACTGACCTGCACAGAGACGACTGCGACTGACCTGCACAGAGGCGATTGACCTGCACAGAGGTGACTGACCTGCACAGAGGCGACTGACCTGCACAGAGGCGACTGCGACTGACCTGCACAGAGGCGACTGACCTGCACAGAGACGACTGACCTGCACAGAGACGACTGCGACTGACCTGCACAGAGGCGATTGACCTGCACAGAGGCGACTGACCTGCACAGAGGCGACTGCGACTGACCTGCACAGAGACGACTGACCTGCACAGAGGTGACTGCGACTGACCTGCACAGAGGCGACTGACCTGCACAGAGACGACTGCGACTGACCTGCACAGAGGCGACTGACCTGCACAGAGACGACTGCGACTGACCTGCACAGAGGCGACTGACCTGCACAGAGGCGACTGCGACTGACCTGCACAGAGGCAACTGACCTGCACAGAGGCGACTGACCTGCACAGAGGCGACTGACCTGCACAGAGACGACTGACCTGCACAGAGACGACTGCGACTGACCTGCACAGAGGCGATTGACCTGCACAGAGGCGACTGACCTGCACAGAGGCGACTGCGACTGACCTGCACAGAGGCGACTGACCTGCACAGAGACGACTGACCTGCACAGAGTCGACTGACCTGCACAGAGGCGACTGACCTGCACAGAGGCGACTGACCTGCACAGAGGCGACTGCGACTGACCTGCACAGAGGCGATTGACCTGCACAGAGGCGACTGACCTGCACAGAGGCGACTGACCTGCACAGAGGCGACTGCGACTGACCTGCACAGAGGCGATTGACCTGCACAGAGGCGACTGACCTGCACAGAGGCGACTGCGACTGACCTGCACAGAGGCGACTGACCTGCACAGAGGCGACTACGACTGACCTGCACAGAGGCAACTGACCTGCACAGAGGCGACTGACCTGCACAGAGACGACTGACCTGCACAGAGACGACTGCGACTGACCTGCACAGAGGCGATTGACCTGCACAGAGGCGACTGACCTGCACAGAGGCGACTGACCTGCACAGAGGCGACTGCGACTGACCTGCACAGAGGCGATTGACCTGCACAGAGGCGACTGACCTGCACAGAGGCGACTGCGACTGACCTGCACAGAGGCGACTGACCTGCACAGAGGCGACTGCGACTGACCTGCACAGAGGCAACTGACCTGCACAGAGGCGACTGACCTGCACAGAGACGACTGACCTGCACAGAGACGACTGCGACTGACCTGCACAGAGGCGATTGACCTGCACAGAGGCGACTGACCTGCACAGAGGCGACTGCGACTGACCTGCACAGAGACGACTGACCTGCACAGAGACGACTGCGACTGACCTGCACAGAGGCGACTGACCTGCACAGAGACGACTGACCTGCACAGAGGCGACTGACCTGCACAGAGGCGACTGACCTGCACAGAGGCGACTGCGACTGACCTGCACAGAGGCGATTGACCTGCACAGAGGCGACTGACCTGCACAGAGGCGACTGACCTGCACAGAGGCGACTGCGACTGACCTGCACAGAGGCGATTGACCTGCACAGAGGCGACTGACCTGCACAGAGGCGACTGCGACTGACCTGCACAGAGGCGACTGACCTGCATAGAGGCGACTGCGACTGACCTGCACAGAGGCGACTGCGACTGACCTGCACAGAGGCGACTGACCTGCGAAAAAACAGGAGAACCTGCACAGAGGTGACTGCGACTGACCTTCACAGAGGCGACTGACCTGCACAGAGGCGACTGACCTGCACAGAGGCGATTGACCTGCACAGAGGCGACTGACCTGCACAGAGACGACTGACCTGCACAGAGACGACTGACCTGCACAGAGACGACTGACCTGCACAGAGGCGACTGACCTGCACAGAGACGACTGACCTGCACAGAGACGACTGACCTGCACAGAGGCGACTGACCTGCACAGAGACGACTGACCTGCAGAGAGACGACTGACCTGCACAGAGGCGACTGACCTGCACAGAGACGACTGACCTGCACAGAGGCGATTGACCTGCACAGAGACGACTGACCTGCAGAGAGACGACTGACCTGCACAGAGACGACTGACCTGCACAGAGGCGATTGACCTGCACAGAGGCGACTGACCTGCACAGAGACGACTGACCTGCACAGAGACGACTGACCTGCACAGAGGCGACTGACCTGCACAGAGGCGATTGACCTGCACAGAGGCGACTGACCTGCACAGAAGCGACTGCGACTGACCTGCACAGAGGCGACTGACCTGCACAGAGGCGACTGACCTGCACAGAGACGACTGACCTGCACAGAGACGACTGCGACTGACCTGCACAGAGGCGACTGACCTGCACAGAGGCGACTGACCTGCACAGAGGCGACTGCGACTGACCTGCACAGAGGCGACTGACCTGCACAGAGGTGACTGACCTGCACAGAGGCGCAGGCGCTGCCCGTCACCTCCAGGCCGTACTGCCCTGTGGCGCCTCCCAGTGGACGCTCCTGGTACAGCAGCTTGTTGCTCTGGTCCACGGTGAAGGACAAAGGCTGGACTGTGGGACGGGTCAGATCCTGGACCAGGACCGAGCTAGAGCCGCCCGGACTGAACACCAGAGTGGAGTAAAGGGACAGAGCCTGCAGCGCCACCACCGTGTCCTGAGGGGAATTACACGCTCAAGTAATCACTTCTGAAACAAGTGATCAGAGTAACAATTTACCTGAGTAGACTGGGTTCAGTAGTAGTAGTAGTAGTAGTAGTAGTAGTAGTAGTAGTAGTAGCAGTAGCAGTATTAGTAGTACCTGGGTGGACTGGAAGCCTCCGTAGGGGTTCTGTTGTCCCGTGAGCCATCGCACGATCTTGGAGGCGTGGCCCAGGTCGGTCACGCCCACAGAGGCCTGAGTCAGAGTGGACAGAAGAACGTACGAGGAGATCTCCACCGAGAGCGAGGCCGAGGAGGAGGACGCCCAGTGCATCTGACCACCTGAGGGCGCCACAGAGCGTTACTGAACACGCCGGAGCGTTACTGAACACACCGGAGCGTTACTGAACACGCCGGAGCTTTACTGAACACGCCAGAGCGTTACTGAACACGCCGGAGCGTTACTGAACACGCCGGAGCGTTACTGAACACGCCAGAGCATTACTGAACACGCCGGAGCGTTACTGAACACACCAGAGCGTTACTGAACACGCCGGAGCTTTACTGAACACGCCGGAGCGTTACTGAACACGCCGGAGCGTTACTGAACACACCAGAGCTTTACTGAACACACCAGTTCAGTGAAGCTCAGATGAACACGTGGAGCTCAGATGAACTCTCAGCATCAGAGGCTCGTCACTGAAGCGTAAAAGGGGGAGGAGCTTCACTTGCCTTGCTCGGTGGCCCTGGAGCGCAGGACGCTCAGGAGCTCGGCGCGAGTCTCGGCGTCTCCGGCCAAACTGAAGACGTACGCCATGAGCGCCGTGGTGTAGACGTTCTCCGTGTTCTGCGAGTGGTTCTTCAGACACGAGAGGCTGCGTTCCACCACCGGGTCCTGAGCGAGGAGAACCAGAGGAACCAGGAGAACCAGGAGAACCAGAAAAAACAGGAGAACCAGAAGAACCAGAAGAACCTTGAGTCAGCCATGTTCTCCTCTACGGGCGACGGAGGAAGTACTTACAGTTCTGGACGAGTTCATCTCCAGAAAAGCGGCGGTGATGTAAGCGCTGAGCGTGACGTCATCGGAAACTCCGCCCTGAAGAACACACAGGCCAATCACACGGCGGGACTATCCCGCAATGACCCGACCCGCGCCCTGAGAGGGGCTGTGCCCGTTGTATACCGCCCGTGGAACCTCCAGGCTCAGAGACTAAATCAGGACTAAACCAGGACTAAACCAGGACTAAACCAGGACTAAACCAGGACTAAACCAGGGCTAAACCAGGACTAAACCAGGACTAAACCAGGTCTAAACCAGGACTAAACCAGGACTAAACCAGGACTAAACCAGGACTAAACCAGGACTAAACCAGGTCTAAACCAGGTCTAAACCAGGTCTAAACCAGGTCTAAACCAGGACTAAACCAGGACTAAACCAGGTCTAAACCAGGCCTCACCTTCATCCTGTTGTTGAAGAGTTTCCCTGACGACCGGAAACACCCGTCGTCCTTCTGCATCCTCTGGAGCCACCCCCTGGACATGTGCAGCGTGATCGGATCGATGAAGACAAACGCCTGGGCCTTAGCGAAGCAGCGAACCACAAACGCCGTCAGCCTGATGCAAATGAGTATTCATACTTCATATTTGTACTTCATACTTCATATTTATACTTCATACTTCATATTTATACTTCATATTTACATTTATACTTCATATTTACACTTCATACTTCATATTTATGTTCATACTTCATATTTACATTTATACTTCATATTTACATTCATACTTAATATTTATGTTCATACTTCATATTTACATTTATACTTCATATTCATATTTACATTCATACTTAATATTTATGTTCATACTTCATATTTACATTTATACTTCATATTTACACTTCATACTTCATATTTATGTTCATACTTCATATTTACATTTATACTTCATATTTACATTCATACTTAATATTTATGTTCATACTTCATATTTACATTCATACTTAATATTTATGTTCATACTTCATATTTACATTAATACTTAATATTTACATTCATACTTCATATTTACGTTCATACGTCATATTTACACGTGTTTATTTGGAGGAGTTTGATGTAAATGAATAAAAGAACATTCTAGACCATGTGTTTCCTTGTCCTCGGCCGAAGGCGCTGTAGCCGCCATCGCTGTGCTTGTAGTTCAGCTGCCTCTGGTATCCTGCAGAAAACAAACCAGTCACTCCTCTGGTATCCTGCAGAAAACAAACCAGTCACTCCTCTGGTATCCTGCAGAAAACAAACCAGTCACTCCTCTGGTATCCTGCATAACACAATCTGTCACTCCTCTGGTATCCTGCATAACACAATCTGTCACTCCTCTGGTATCCTGCAGAAAACAAACCAGTCACTCCTCTGGTATCCTGCAGAAAACAAACCAGTAACTCCTCTGGTATCCTGCATAACACAATCTGTCACTCCTCTGGTATCCTGCAGAAAACAAACCTGTCACTCCTCTGGTATCCTGCAGAAAACAAACCTGTCACTCCTCTGGTATCCTGCATAACACAATCTGTCACTCCTCTGGTATCCTGCATAACACAATCTGTCACTCCTCTGGTATCCTGCATAACACAATCTGTCACTCCGCTGGTGTCCTGCATAACACAATCTGTCACTCCGCTGGTGTCCTGCAGAAAACAAACCAGTCACTCCTCTGGTATCCTGCATAACACAAACCAGTAACTCCTCTGGTATCCTTCAGAAAACAAACCAGTCACTCCTCTGGTATCCTGCATAACACAATCTGTCACTCCTCTGGTATCCTGCATAACACAATCTGTCACTCCTCTGGTATCCTGCATAATACAAATCAGTCACTCTTCTGCTCCACGGTGCCCCCTCTGTACATCTCACGTCTCTACATGCCATGACCTCAAGATCCTCATCATCTGCTCGTTAATTCTCCTCTGGCTCGCAAATTTTACATTTTTGTCCAATTTTCCCACATATTTTGCCCAAATTCTCCACCAATTCCTTCCCCCAATTTCAATTTTCTACTTGTTTTCCACAAGTTTCCCTCAATTTTCCCATCAAATTTCCATATTTTTTCCACTTATTTTTCAATTTTTTTTAAAAAAACATTCATAAAATGTTCCATCAAGTTTTCCAAAAATTGTCCTACAATTTTTTACACACATTTTCCCCCAATTCTCAACCAATTCCTTACTCTAATTTTGTACTTATTTTCCACCCATTTTTGTCATATTGTCTAAAAATTTCCCCACATTTGTTCCAAACAATAAATCAGAAAATAAAAATGTATCGGTCGCATCTGTTTTAATTTCCCCCCCCCAGTTCTTCCATCAATTTTCTACTCATTTTTCACCAGTTTCCCTCAATTTTCTCCCAAATCTCCACCAATGTTTAACAATTTTTTCCCCAAATTGTCCCATAATTTTCCCCCCATTTCTCGACCAATTGCTTCCACCAAAATTTCACTTGTTTTCCACCAGTTTCCCTACATTTTTCCACCAGATTTCCATAAATTCCTCTTCTTTTCCCCCCAATTCCCCACGGATTCTCCCCAATTTTTTCCTCAAGTTTTCCATAAATTGTCCTACAATTTTCCACCAATGCTTCCCCAATTCTTAACAAATTCCTTCCCCCAATTTTATACTTATTTTCCACCCGTTTTTGTCAAATTTTCAACCAACTTTCCCACATTTCCCCCCCTTTGTCTCGGTCACATCTCTTTAAATTTTCCCCCAGTTCTTCCACCAATGTTCTACTTGTTTTCCACCAGTTCCAAATTTTTCCCCAAAATTGTCCCATAATTTCCCCAAATTTTTCAACCAATTCTCAACCAATTCCTTCCACCAATATTGTACTTGTTTTCCACCAGTTTCCCTAAAATTTTTCACCAGATTTCCACAAATTCCACTTATTTTCTCCCAATTTCCCAACGATTCTCGACCAATTTTTCCTCAAGTTTTCCATTAATTGTCCTATAATTTTCCACCAACGTTTCCCTAATTCTCAACCAATCCCTTCCAATTTTCTAGTTGTTTTCAACAAGTTTCCGTCAATTTTCCCACCAAATTTCCATAATTTTTCCACTTATTTTTCACCAATTCTACACCATTTTTTTAAACACATTTTCCCTCAAGTTTTTCATAGATTTTTCATATTTTTTTTCCAAAATCTTCCCATAATTCCTCAAATTTTCCCACCAATTCTTAACAATTCCTTCCTTATTTTTCCACCAGTTTCCCTAAATTTTCTCACCAAATTTCCACAAATTTTCCCCTTCTTTCCCCCCCAATTCCCAACGATTCTCCACCAATTTTTCCTCAAGTTTTCCATCAATTTCCCCCAAAAAAACATTTTCTACCAACATTATGAAGTGTGTGCCTCTGGTCCTCTTTGGCCTGAGGCAGATGTTCTCACCGCTGCTGAGGAACTTGAGCGCTCGGTCCATCACGTCGGGGCTGAGCTGCCGAGTGTCTTTGAGATACTGGAGGATGTAGATGTTTGGAGCGAGCAGCGCGATGTTCTGCTCTCCACAGCCGTACGGCATCTTCAGCAGGCCGTCCAGGTTCTTCATGGCACGGCCCAAAATGTCCCCTGAGACACACGAGTCCAGGTTCATTTCACGGGACGTTTAAGACGCCACGAGGAGACGTTTAAACTCCAGAGGTCAAAGGTTTCACACAGCCACGTTTCCACTGGTTCACTTTGTCCAGTCCTAAAGTCTGTCTCTGTCTTAAGTCTCTGGTCTGGGCCGTGTCTTGGATCCAAAGTGGCCCCTGAGAGGTTCTGGCTCCCAAAGCGCTCTGGCTCTGGGGCTCCAGGTGGACTTTACCTCAGGGGGAGGAGCTTCACAGCACAGCCAGATGATTGGACGAGAGAGAGAACGCAGACTCCAAAACAAGAGGCAAAAAGCAGAGAAACACTAAAGAATCATTTGTCTCTAAAACTCTGACTCGATCTCGTGCTAAAGCGCCGCGTTTCCACTGATGCTAACGACTACGTGGAGCCTTAGCAACGCAAAGCTAGCAAAGCACGTTAGCAACAGCTGTTTCCTGTTTATCGCCGCACGACACTCGCTTTGTCAAGAGCCAGAATAGGATATTTCCAGGTCATAATGCGTCTGACATTAGCATTAGCATTAGTGTGACATAAAGAGAGGTTCAAACCAGGACTAAACTAGGGCTAAACCAGGACTAAACCAGGGCTAAATCAGGGATAAACCAGGACTAAACCAGGGCTAAACCAGGACCAAACCAGGACTAAACCAGGACTAAAACCAGGACTAAACCAGAGATTCAACAGGGCTAAAACAGGAATAAACCAGGATTAAACCAGGACCAAACCAGGACTAAATCAGGGCTAAACCAGGACTAAACCAGGGCTAAACCAGGACTAAATCAGGGCTAAACCAGGACTAAACCAGGCCTAAACCAGGACTAAACCAGGACTAAACCAGGACTAAACTAACCTTGCTGGCGTGGAGGTTTTGTAGAGAAGTCAAAGAAATGAGGCAAAACCGTTCCTGTTCACGCTAGCTTTAGCCACGCCCCTCACACACACAAACCAGGAAGTACTAAACGTCTTTCTGATGACAGTGTCTCACGATGTGGAGCCAGAACATGAGCAGGAAACACAGGCCACATGAACCTGACCGAGACCGAGACCTCCCAAACCAGACCTAAAGAACTGTGAACTTGTGCCATTTGTGACCGTTTGAATCCCGATTGACCCCCGTTTGACCCCCGCTTGACCCCTGTGGCCGAGGAGCGGAGCGGCGAGTGTTTTACCCAGGACGGACACGGACGCTCGGGCCGATCCCGGGATCACGTTGTCTGGCAGCGTCAGCTCCAGCTGCTCCTTCAGAGGTTCCCCTGGAAACAATCGCACGCGATCAACATCCTCACGAGGAATATCCAAAAGGGCTAAACCAGGACTAAATCAGGACTAAACCAGGTCTAAACCAGGTCTAAACCAGGACTAAACCAGGACTAAACCAGGACTAAATCAGGACTAAACCAGGTCTAAACCAGGACTAAACCAGGGCTAAACCAGGACTAAACCAGGTCTAAACCAAGACTAAACCAGGGCTAAACCAGGTCTAAACCAGGACTAAACCAGAGATGTTAACATACCAGACACTTACCACAGTTCTGTCTGTGCGTCATGTAGCTGAAGGTGTTAGCGTTAGCATACGTCATGTAGCTGAAGGTGTTAGCGTTAGCATACGTCATGTAGCTGAAGGTGTTAGCGTTAGCATACGTACACCTAGTCACCATGTTCTCTCATCTGTTATTATTTTAAACTGCATTTCAAGATCAAATGTCTGTTCTTGGTCTTGGGTTTTATCAAATACATTTCCACAAAAAACTTGCGACTTATACTCCAGTGAGACTTATATATTATGCATTGCGTGCGACTAATAGTCCGGAAAATACGGTAGGTAAATTAATAATAAACAGTGTAGAAAAAGCTTCAGTTGTTTCATCTGGACTCAGTTAGAAAAATTTGACGTTTCGACTCATCCAAGAGTCATTGTCAATAAGAGAATTGCCCATTGGGAGGAGCCTTCTTTAAACAGAAATGGAGGGCTAAGATTCAACCTGCCTGTAGTCTACAATGGTATTCTGAACCCCTGGAGAGGTAGAGGACCAGGACATTTAGATGCTAAGCTTTTTCTACAATGGAACACGCCTGGACGAATGAGGGATTACACCGAAATAATAATAAACAGGTAAATAAATCATTTCATATTGTAAACTTGCCATGAAATCTTTAAAAATACAGTAAATAATGTGATGTCTGCGCTAATAATCATAATATATATATATATATATATATATATATATATATATATATTTAAAAAGTAATGTGGCACCTTTAGGACAGAGGAGCCAGTTGTAGGCCTTTGATACTTGGGTTCCTTCGGCCTGAGGGGAAGAACAACATGAATTTCATCATAAATGTTTGTACTTCCTGGTGTGGTTGCCGTGGACACAGACCTCCACGCGCAGCACTTTGGTCACGACGTCGACTCGGCCTTGTTCAGGAACGCTCAGGATCTCGTTATCGCACTGAACCGCCGACGTGATTGCCTCGGCCGTCACCGTGACGTTCACGTCACCTGGAAACGGCAGAACCAGAGGCTGGAACAGGGCCAAACAGGGCTAAACCAGGACTAAACCAGGGCTAAACCATGGCTAAACCAGGGCCAAACAGGGCTAAACCAGGACTAAACCAGGGCTAAACCAGGGCTAAACCAGGGCCAAACAGGGCTAAACCAGGACTAAACCAGGGCTAAACCAGGGCTAAACCAGGGCTAAACCAGGGCTAAACCATGGCTAAACCAGGGCCAAACAGGGCTAAACCAGGACTAAACCAGGGCTAAACCAGGGCTAAACCAGGGCTAAACCAGGGCTAAACCAGGGCCAAACAGGGCTAAACCAGGACTAAACCAGGGCTAAACCAGGGCCAAACAGGGCTAAACCAGGGCCAAACAGGGCTAAACCAGGACTAAACCAGGGCTAAACCAGGACTAAACCAGGGCCAAACAGGGCTAAACCAGGACTAAACCAGGGCTAAACCATGGCTAAACCAGGGCCAAACAGGGCTAAACCAGGACTAAACCAGGGCTAAACCAGGGCTAAACCAGGGCCAAACAGGGCTAAACCAGGGCCAAACAGGGCTAAACCAGGACTAAACCAGGGCTAAACCAGGGCTAAACCAGGGCTAAACCATGGCTAAACCAGGGCCAAACAGGGCTAAACCAGGACTAAACCAGGGCTAAACCAGGGCTAAACCAGGGCTAAACCAGGGCCAAACAGGGCTAAACCAGGACTAAACCAGGGCTAAACCAGGACTAAACCAGGGCTAAACCAGGACTAAACCAGGGCCAAACAGGGCTAAACCAGGACTAAACCAGGGCTAAACCATGGCTAAACCAGGGCCAAACAGGGCTAAACCAGGACTAAACCAGGGCTAAACCAGGGCTAAACCAGGGCCAAACAGGGCTAAACCAGGGCCAAACAGGGCTAAACCAGGACTAAACCAGGGCTAAACCAGGGCTAAACCAGGGCTAAACCATGGCTAAACCAGGGCCAAACAGGGCTAAACCAGGACTAAACCAGGGCTAAACCAGGGCCAAACAGGGCTAAACCAGGGCCAAACAGGGCTAAACCAGGACTAAACCAGGGCTAAACCAGGACTAAACCAGGGCCAAACAGGGCTAAACCAGGACTAAACCAGGGCCAAACAGGGCTAAACCAGGACAAAACAGGGCTAAACCAGGGCTAAACCAGGACTAAACCAGGGCCAAACAGGGCTAAACCAGGGCCAAACAGGGCTAAACCAGGGCTAAATCAGGACTAAACCAGGGCTGAACCAGGACTAAACCAGGACAAAACAGGGCTAAACCAAGGCAAAACCAGGACTAAACCAGGGCTAAACCAGAACTAAACCAGGACTAAACCAGGACTGAACCAGGGCTGAACCAGAACTAAAACAGGGCTAAATCAGGACTAAACCAGGGCTAAACCAGGACTAAACCAGGGCTAAACCAGGACTAAACCAGGGCTAAACCAGGACTAAACCAGGGCTGAACCAGGACTAAACCAGGACTAAACCAAGTGCAGGTCCTGTTCTTTCAGCGAGAGCGCCTCCTGGTGGATAAATGTGTAGAAGTCAGTCCAGAGTGAAACACATGGAGCGAGTCAGGTTAAAACTAGTCTTAAACCAGTGAAGGTCAAATGTTCCCCAGTGCGGCTTTAAAGTGTGGTACCGAGGGCCGAGGCCAGCAGTGTCCAGCTCACGGTCTTGCGTTCGTTCCCACAGAGACACGACGTGTACTGGACCGAGGACAGAGTGGTCAGAATGAAGTCTGAGGACGGAGCAGCACGAACGTCCATCTGAGGGCGACAACGACACTTACAAACACACACACACACACATGGCCTTCTGCTGGTGCCACACGGCCTCCTGCTGGTGTCAGAGTCAGGACTAAACATGGAGCGGCCTCCTGCTGGTGCCAGAGTCAGGACTAAACATGGACCGGCCTCCTGCTGGTGCCAGAGTCAGGACTAAACATGGACCGGCCTCCTGCTGGTGCAAGAGTCAGGACTAAACATGGAGCGGCCTCCTGCTGGTGCCAGAGTCAGGACTAAACATGGACCGGCCTCCTGCTGGTGCCAGAGTCAGGACTAAACATGGAGCGGCCTCCTGCTGGTGCCAGAGTCAGGACTAAACATGGACCGGCCTCCTGCTGGTGCAAGAGTCAGGACTAAACATGGAGCGGCCTCCTCCTGGTGCCAGAGTCAGGACTAAACATGGACCGGCCTCCTGCTGGTGCAAGAGTCAGGACTAAACATGGAGCGGCCTCCTGCTGGTGCCAGAGTCAGGACTAAACATGGGCCGGCCTCCTGCTGGTGCCAGAGTCAGGACTAAACATGGACCGGCCTCCTGCTGGTGCCAGAGTCAGGACTAAACATGGAGCGGCCACAAATATTAAACTGAGTCAGAGCAGAAACTTCAGATGGACGTGATTGTAATACCTTTTTAAACCATCAGAGGGGGACAGACAGTTCTTTATGCTGAAGTACTACTACTACTACTACTACTACTACGTGAAGTACTGCTGACCATGATGCAGGAGGACAGGTAGTTGAAGACGGTGGCCTTCAGCTCGAAGCTCTCCCCTCGGATGATGGAGAAGGGCAGCATGAGCTCCAGGAAGAACGGCTGGAACACAATGAGCTCTTGCCGTGCGGCGAGGCCCATTCCCCGCTCCGGCGACAGACAGAAGGCCCCGCCCTCCCACGTGGTGATGGTGTCGGGAACGGTGAGTGGCAGCGCCACCTGGCCAGACTCTCTGCAAACACACGGCTGCTATTACTGGTACTACTACTGCTGCTACTGCTATTACTGGTACTACTACTGCTGCTACTGCTATTACTGGTACTACTACTGCTGCTACTGCTATTACTGGTACTACTACTGCTGCTACTGCTATTACTGGTACTACTACTGCTGCTACTGCTAGTACTGGTACTGCTACTGCTAGTACTGCTAGTACTGGTAGTACTACTAGTACTGGTACTGGTACTGCTAGTACTGCTAGTACTGCTAGTACTGGTACTGCTACTGCTAGTACTGCTAGTACTGCTAGTACTGGTACTGCTACTGCTAGTACTGCTAGTACTGGTACTGCTACTGCTAGTACTGCTAGTACTGCTAGTACTGCTAGTACTGCTAGTACTGCTAGTACTGGTACTGCTACTGCTAGTACTGCTAGTACTGGTGGTACTGGTACTGCTACTGCTAGTACTGGTACTGCTACTGCTAGTACTGCTAGTACTGGTACTGCTACTGCTAGTACTGCTACTGCTACTGCTACTGCTACTGCTACTACTACTACTACTACTACTACTACTACTACTACTACTACTACTACTTTGAAAAAGGTTTTAGTGCAGAACTAAGACTAAACCCTGACTAAACTAAGACTAATCCAGGACTAATCCAGGACTAAACCAGGACTAATCCAGGACTAAACCAGGACTAATCCAGGACTAAACCAGGACTAAACCAGGACTCACCCTACTTCCACCAGGTCCCAGATCCAGGTCTCGGGGAAGAAGGTTCGAACGGTCTGGATTGGAGGAGGCGGCGGGGGAGGGTGTGAAACTCTGACAGGTGATGCAAACATTATTCTATCTACAACAAACAAAACCACAACAACACGTTAAACGACACGTTTTCCCTTCATCATGACGTTTATAAAGTGTCATTTCAAATATGATTATGATCATTTAGATTAAGAGATGATCCGGCCCCATGTGACCCCGTGAAATATGAATTGAAGAAAATGCTCACTGCCGCGTCGGTTTGACTTGACATAGTCATAGTCGTGGTGCAAGTGCTGATAAAACTGGAACCCCCTGAAGTCCACACAAGACGGCGTTCGGATGAAAAGGTTGGTGGCCATTTTGAGGCCTCGATTCTGCAAAGAACCACAAGTCAGTGCAATCCCTCATTTGTCCAGCAGAGGGCCGTGGTTATAAAAGGCTTCAGGTCATTTCCAATCTGACGAAATGGTTTGCGCCGCAGCATTTTTACTGAGCTCTGATTGGTCCTGCCAAAAGGGGAGGAGAGTTCTAACGCAAATTGGGTCATTAAGGCCTATTGAAGTCCGGGCTCCTCCCCCTCTGAGAGTTTGACTGGTTTGATTTGTGCCGAGGTTTGACGAGGCTGTTGTAAATGAGGGGAGGTTGTATCTCCCTGTGGTCAAACTAGACCTGCAACAATTAATCAACTAAGGCTGAGCAGAATAATATGTCTGTTTGCTGTAACCCGACCGACCCGGTACGAAACCAGCCGACTGAAAAAAACAAATCAGCATTTTGTTGAAAAAAAGTCAAAATATTTTATTTTTCAATTTTTTCGCCGACTCACCGACCGGTCCTTGCCCAACCGCCGTGTTGAATATTTTTTATCACGTTTGGTAAAACTGTCTTTCATCCCAAAGGACTGATAACTCACTGTAACACATGTGCGTCACCACATTTAGTCCTGCACATGCGTCTGTAACGAAACAGAACCCGCATGATGTTCATGTATCGCTTTTAACAAGTTTGTTTGTCTCTGTCGGCGACACTCAAGCGTCCATAGGACATGTGTTTCTCTATCACGGTGTGAAATTTGACTTACGCAATGCATTCTGGGATTGAAACACGCCCAGCAGTAATCACAACAAACATGGCGGCGCCCGTGTCCCCCGCATGTTCCCCGCCTTCGCTTGAAGGTTGAAATATCTTAAAATTGTGAGATCTAGTCTCCCGATCGGGTTGAAGCCTCTGACCCCTGGACTGTTGAAGCTTGACCCCTGGACTGTTGAAGCATGACCCCTGGACAGTTGAAGCCCGACCCCTGGACTGTTGAAGCTTGACCCCTGGACTGTTGAAGCATGACCCCTGGACAGTTGAAGCCTGACCCCTGGACTGTTGAGGATGGGAGGGCATCTGGAGTAACTGTACCTTGAGTAAACTGTAGACATCGTCCTTGGAGTCTCTCCCGACAGGACGGACCCGACTTCTCCTGGAGCGAACTTTCACACAGCCCTGAGCGTCCTCCACCGATTCAGGGAAACGCTCGGCTTTACGGACCGGCATCAGCGAGAAGATCTGCAGAGGAGAGACCTGGTTTAGTCCTGGTGTAGTCCTGGTTTAGTCCTGGTTTAGTCCTGTTTAGTCCTGTTTAGTCCTTGTTTAGTCCTGGTTTAGTCCTGGTTTAGACCTGGTTTAGGCCTGGTTTAGACCTGGTTTAGTCTTGGTTTAGTCTTGGTTTAGTCCTGGTTTAGTCCTGGTTTAGACCTGGTTTAGACCTGGTTTAGTCCTGGTTTAGTCCTGGTTTAGACCTGGTTTAGACCTGGTTTAGTCCTAGTTTAGTCCTTGTTTAGTCCTGGTTTAGTCCTGGTTTAGTCCTGGTTTAGTCCTGGTTTAGACCTGGTTTAGACCTGGTTTAGTCCTAGTTTAGTCCTTGTTTAGTCCTGGTTTAGACCTGGTTTAGTCCTGGTTTAGACCTGGTTTAGACCTGGTTTAGTCCTAGTTTAGTCCTTGTTTAGTCCTGGTTTAGACCTTGTTTAGTCCTGGTTTAGACCTGGTTTAGTCCTGGTTTAGTCCTGGTTCAGTCCTGCTTTAGTCCTGGTTTAGTCCTGGTTTAGTCCTGGTTTAGACCTGGTTTAGTCCTAGTTTAGTCCTTGTTTAGTCCTGGTTTAGACCTTGTTTAGTCCTGGTTTAGTCCTGGTTCAGTCCTGCTTTAGTCCTGGTTTAGTCCTGGTTTACCCCGTCCGGCTCCAGTCCTCGTCCTGCTTTCAGGATGAGGACGCTCTTGTCCACAGCACTGACTCCACACAGAGACCGGGGAGCAGCCGAGACCGTCAGCGAACTGAGTTCCCCCGGGACCGAGGAGGGAGCCATGAACTGCAGCGCCACCTGGAATACACACGAGTACTACAACTATTACTGCAACACACACGAGTACTACAACTACTACTGCAACACACACGAGTACTACAACTATTACTGCAACACACACAAGTACTACAACTACTACTGCAACAAACACGAGTACTACAACTACTACTGCAACACACACGAGTACTACAACTACTACTGCAACAAACACGAGTACTACAACTACTACTGCAACACACACGAGTACTACAACTACTACTGCAACACACACGAGTACTACAACTATTACTGCAACACACACGAGTACTACAACTACTACTGCAACACACACGAGTACTACAACTACTACTGCAACACACACGAGTACTACAACTACTACTGCAACACACACGAGTACTACAACTATTACTGCAACACACACAAGTACTACAACTACTACTGCAACACACACGAGTACTACAACTACTACTGCAACACACACGAGTACTTCAACTACTACTGCAACACACACGAGTACTACAACTACTACTGCAACAAACACGAGTACTACAACTACTACTGCAACACACACGAGTACTACAACTACTACTGCAACACACACGAGTACTACAACTACTACTGCAACACACACGAGTACTTCAACTACTACTGCAACACACACGAGTACTACAACTACTACTGCAACAAACACGAGTACTACAACTACTACTGCAACACACACGAGTACTTCAACTACTACTGCAACAAACACGAGTACTACAACTACTACTGCAACACACACGAGTACTACAACTATTACTGCAACACACACGAGTACTACAACTACTACTCCAACACACACGAGTACTACAACTACTACTGCAACACACACGAGTACTACAACTACTACTGCAATACACACGAGTACTACAACTACTACTGCAACACACACGAGTACTACAACTACTACTGCAACACACACGAGTACTACAACTACTACTGCAACACACACGAGTACTACAACTACTACTGCAACACACACGAGTACTACAACTACTACTGCAACACACACGAGTACTACAACTACTACTGCAACACACACGAGTACTTCGACTACTACTGCAACACACACGAGTACTACAACTACTACAGCAACACACACGAGTACTACAACTACTACTGCAACACACACGAGTACTACAACTACTACTGCAACACACACGAGTACTACAACTACTACTGCAACACACACGAGTACTACAACTACTACTGCAACACACACGAGTACTACAACTACTACTGCAACACACACGAGTACTACAACTACTACTGCAACACACACGAGTACTACAACTACTACTGCAACACACACGAGTACTACAACTACTACTGCAACACACACGAGTACTACAACTACTACTGCAACACACACGAGTACTACAACTACTACTGCAACACACACGAGTACTACAACTACTACTGCAACACACACGAGTACTACAACTACTACTGCAACACACACGAGTACTACAACTACTACTGCAACACACACGAGTACTACAACTGCTACTGCAACACACACGAGTACTACAACTGCTACTGCAACACACACGAGTACTACAACTACTACTGCAACACACACGAGTACTACAACTACTACTGCAACACACACGAGTACTACAACTACTACTGCAACACACACGAGTACTACAACTACTACTGCAACACACACGAGTACTACAACTACTACTGCAACACACACGAGTACTTCGACTACTACTGCAACACACACGAGTACTTCGACTACTACTGCAACACACACGAGTACTACAACTACTACTGCAACACACACGAGTACTACAACTACTACTGCAACACACACGAGTACTACAACTACTACTGCAACACACACGAGTACTACAACTACTACTGCAACACACACGAGTACTACAACTACTACTGCAACACACACGAGTACTACAACTACTACTGCAACACACACGAGTACTACAACTACTACTGCAACACACACGAGTACTACAACTACTACTGCAACACACACGAGTACTACAACTACTACTGCAACACACACGAGTACTACAACTACTACTGCAACACACACGAGTACTACAACTACTACTGCAACACACACGAGTACTACAACTGCTACTGCAACACACACAAGTACTACAACTACTACTGCAACACACACGAGTACTACAACTACTATTAGAAACTTCTCCTTCCTTCTTTTCTCCTTTTCCCACCCACTCTCTCCTCCCCCTCTTCTCCTCCTCCCCCCTCTCCTCTCCTCCCCTCTCCCCCCCTCTCCTCTCCTCCTCCTCCCCTCCTCCCCTCCCCTCCTCTCCTCCCCTCCCCCCCTCCTCTCCTCCCCTCTCCCCCCCTCTCCTCTCTTCCTCCTCCCCTCTCCTCCTCCTCCCCTCCTCCCCCCTCTCCTCTCCTCCTCTCCTCTCCTCCCCTCTCCCCCCCTCTCCTCTCTTCCTCCTCCCCTCTCCTCCTCCTCCCCTCCTCCCCCCTCTCCTCTCCTCCTCTCCTCTCCTCCCCTCCTCTCCTCCCCTCCCCCCCTCCTCTCCTCCCCTCTCCCCCCTCTCCTCTCTTCCTCCTCCCCTCTCCTCCTCCTCCCCTCCTCCCCCCTCTCCTCTCCTCCTCTCCTCTCCTCCCCTCTCCCCCCTCTCCTCTCTTCCTCCTCCCCTCTCCTCCTCCTCCCCTCCTCCCCCCTCTCCTCTCCTCCTCTCCTCTCCTCCCCTCCTCTCCTCCCCTCCCCTCCCCCCCTCCTCTCCTCCCCTCTCCCCCCCTCTCCTCTCTTCCTCCTCCCCTCTCCTCCTCCTCCCCTCCTCCCCCCTCTCCTCTCCTCCTCTCCTCTCCTCCCCTCTCCCCCCTCTCCTCTCTTCCTCCTCCCCTCTCCTCCTCCTCCCCTCCTCCCCCCTCTCCTCTCCTCCTCTCCTCTCCTCCCCTCCCCTCTCCCCCCCTCTCCTCTCTTCCTCCTCCCCTCTCCTCCTCCTCCTCCCCTCCTCCCCCCTCTCCTCTCCTCCTCTCCTCTCCTCCCCTCTCCCCCCCTCTCCTCTCTTCCTCCTCCCCTCTCCTCCTCCTCCTCTCCTCCTCCCCCCCTCGTACCTCGTTGCTGAAGCACTTCTCTGTGATGAAGTCCCTGGACGTGGCGATGACCCTCTCACTGGGCAGGACGGCGTAGGCGACCAGGGTCACGTCTGGAGCCAGGTCAGGGCTGATCTCCTGGGAAAAGGTCATCTCGCCCTCCCGTGCTGAGGCGAGCAGAAAGTACAGCTGAACCAGCGCTCACACCTCCAGGTCGCACTGTCGAGACCATTAAAACCAGATCCAAACAGCAAAAGCTTCTGTCCCTCTGATCACTCGCCTCAGATCGTGCGGTTTGTTTGTCATTTAAAGGACGACGCAGCCAAACAAAGCGTGTTTTACTTAAACTCTTGATTTGGGTCTTATTGCCTAAATGTGTCCATCGTCTAATATTTCTATTGATGATTGGCCCATTTCAGGATTAGTCCGTCTGTTACTTCTACGACCACTAGTACAGTGTGTTTTGTGCCTGTAGCTCGTAGTACACACAGTACACACAGTACACACAGTACACACAGTACACACAGTACACATAGTACACACAGTACACATAGTACACATAGTACACACAGTACACACAGTACACATAGTACACACAGTACACACAGTACACATAGCACACACAGTACACATAGTACACATAGTACACATAGTACACACAGTACACATAGTACACACAGTACACACAGTACACATAGCACACATAGTACACGTGTCAGTCTCTCACTTGTGTCCATGTACTCTCTGGACTGTCCATATTTAACGATGACTCCTCTGGACAGGATCTGAGGAAGAAGAAACATTCAGATTCAGGGACAAAATGACAAAATCGTATTTTTTTGTACATGTGAGTTTCATTCACCCCCTCCGCCCCCTTCACCCCCTTCACCCCCTTCACCCCGTTCTGCCCCCTTCACCCCCTCCGCCCCCTTCACCCCCTCCGCCCCTTCACCCCATCTCCGCATTAGAACCCCCATCGTCCCTGAAAAGGCCCCGCCCGGACCTCCTCACCAGGTATATGATGGTGACCACGCCCTGGCTCTCTCCCACAAAGGTGTAGGTCAGGGTGAAGCTCTCCTTGTCCCCACAGACCAGGGGCCGGTCCAAAGCCTGGACCCCCAGAGTGCTGGTGGTCCTGGTGTGGAGCGAGGGCGGCTTGATCTCCTTCAGAACCAGGGACACTTGGGCAAAGTGCGGGGTTTGCTGAGTGTCCTTGTGCTGGTCGTACACGCTGGCCTGCAGGGGGAGCACGGACTCACTTAAGGCTTTGTCTTTAGTCACAGCCTCAAAAACAAGATTTATATATTTACTGTGTTCTGGACCTGGATATAACGTGCAACAATGAACTTTGTACTTCATTTTATAAACTGAAACAAAATACTGCACTCTTTTTTTTTTTAAACAAAATGTAAAAGAGAAAAAGGAATAAATTAATAAAAGAAAGATGTTTATATTAAAGCAAAGGACTAAACCAGGACTAAACCAGGGCTAAACCAGGAATAACCAGGACTAAACCAGGACTAAACCAGGGCTAAACCAGGAATAAACCAGGGCTAAACCAGGACTGAACCAGGACTAAATCAAGTCTAAACCAGGACAAAACCAGGACAAAACCAGGACAAAACCAGGTCTAAACCAGGACTAAACCAGGGCTAAACCAGGACTAAACCAGGACTAAACCAGGGCTAAACCAGGACTAAACCAGGGCTAAACCAGGACTAAACCAGGACTAAACCAGGGCTAAACCAGGACTAAACCAGGACAAAACCAGGTCTAAACCAGGACTAAACCAGGGCTAAACCAGGACTAAACCAGGACTAAACCAGGGCTAAACCAGGACTAAACCAGGGCTAAACCAGGACTAAACAAGGGCTAAACCAGGACTAAACCAGGGCTAAACCAGGTCTAAACCAGGACTAAACCAGGGCTAAACCAGGACTAAACCAGGGCTAAACCAGGACTGAACCAGGACTAAACAAGGGCTAAACCAGGACTAAACCAGGGCTAAACCAGGTCTAAACCAGGACTAAACCAGGGCTAAACCAGGACTGAACCAGGACTAAACCAAGTCTAAACCAGGACAAAACCAGGGCTAAACCAGGTCTAAACCAGGACTAAACCAGGGCTAAACCAGGACTAAACCAGGGCTAAACCAGGACTAAACCAGGACTAAACCAGGTCTAAACCAGGAGACTCACCCTGAGGCTGACAGAGTTTGAGTAGTTGCTGGTGTTGAACTTGAAGGTGGCGAGTCCGTCCTGGTCGGTCTTCAGAGTCTGGATCAGACTGTATGAAGGGTCCTTCAGCAGATGCACGTCAGTGTGAGCGAGCGGAGTGTCATTGTGATGCACGGCCTTCACCTGCACAACACCTTAAATGAGTCATGACAACACTTACATTTACAATGACACATCTTTAGGGAGGGTTCAGTACCTGGATGTCCAGAACGTCTCCCGGGTTGAATCTATTTGGAGGATTGACAAACTCCAATTTTCCGATCTGATACGAGATCTTGACGCGCTTCTCCTCTACGCTCTTATAATCTAGAGAAACAGAGGATTGCAATTTACATTTTGGTACAGAATAAAAGAAGTAAAGGTTTGCTGCAATAATAGTATAATAATAGAAGCAGCAGCAGCAGCTTTAAGTAACATCAGCTGCAGTAGTAGTAATAATAATATTAAAGCCGCAAGCTGCATCCAACGGCCCTCGTGGGCCGCCAGGCTTCGTACACTGCACTTTTGACTTGATAAAGATGGAGCTGATTGTGTGTATTATCTAGAACTGAACAGACGGCGACACATCGGACATGGCCAATCCAGTGCAAATGAACAAATGAAACTTTTGATTACCCGCTCATGAAGATGATTGTCACAAAATATGAAGTTGGTTGGGCAAATGCCTGAGGAGGAGTTTGTAAAAGTGTGAAGCGAAAAAATTTGGTAATTTTAGAGATTTTGCGATTTTGCCATAGGGATAAAATGGGAGGTTTCTGTCATCGCTACAGCTGCGCCGTACAAAATATGACTTCAGCCCCTTTTTTGATTAGGATGCAAAATTAGAATTTTGTGACAATGTCATGTCATTTGGAAAAAACTATATTGTCACACATACATAAACATACACACATACATAAACATACACACATATATAAACATACACACATACATAAACATACACACATACATAAACATACACACATATATAAACATACACACATACATAAACATACACACATACATAAACATACACACATATATAAACATACACACATACATAAACATACACACATACATAAACATACGCACATACATAAACATACACACATACATAAACATACGCACAAACATAAACATTCACACATACATACACACATACATAAACATAAACATACACACATACATAAAGATACACACATACATAAACATACACACATACATAAACATACACACATACATAAACATACGCACATACATAAACATACACACATACATAAACATACGCACATACACACATACACACATACATAAACATACGCACATACATAAACATACACACATACATAAACATACGCACAAACATAAACATTCACACATACATACACACATACATAAACATAAACATAAACACATACATAAACATACACACATACATAAACATAAACATACACACATACATAAACATACACACATACATAAACATACACACATACATAAACATACACACATACATAAACATACGCACATACATAAACATACACACATACATAAACATACACACATACATAAACATACACACATACATAAACATACGCACATACATAAACATACACACATACATAAACATACACACATACATAAACATACGCACATACATAAACATACACACATACATAAACATACACACATACATAAACATACGCACATACATAAACATACACACATACATAAACATACACACATACATAAACATACACACATACATAAACATACACACATACATAAACATACGCACATACATAAACATACACACATACATAAACATACACACATACATATCTTTTGATGCTCAAGAGCAGAAGATGATTCTCACAAAATTTTAGGTCTGACAAACGCCCGAGGACGAGTTTGTTAAAGTGTGACACATAAAAATGTGTAAATTTGAGCGATTTTGCGATTTTCCCACAGGGATAATATGGGATGTTATTGTCATGGCAACGGCTACGACGTAAAAATCAAGGCTTTGGTCTGATTGGCTTTTTTGATTGGGACGCTGAAATATAATTTTTGGTTTGTTCCAGAGTCTGGACCAGCGACAGACGAGGCTCCACCACCCCATGAGGCTCCATCACCCCATGAGGCTCCATCACCCCATGAGGCTCCATCACCCCATGAGGCTCCATCACCCCATGAGGCTCCATCACCTCATGAGGCTCCATCACCTCATGAGGCTCCATCACCTCATGAGGCTCCATCACCTCATGAGGCTCCATCACCCCATGAGGCTCCATCACCTCATGAGGCTCCATCACCCCATGAGGCTCCATCACCCCATGAGGCTCCATCACCTCATGAGGCTCCATCACCTCATGAGGCTCCATCACCTCATGAGGCTCCATCACCTCATGAGGCTCCATCACCTCATGAGGCTCCATCACCTCATGAGGCTCCACCACCCCATGAGGCTCCATCACCCCATGAGGCTCCATCACCCCATGAGGCCCATCACCCCATGAGGCTCCATCACCCCATGAGGCTCCACCACCCCATGAGGCTCCACCACCCCATGAGGCTCCATCACCCCGTGAGGCTCCATCACCCATGAGGCTCCATCACCCGTGAGGCTCCATCACCCATAAGGCTCCATCACCCATGAAGCTCCATCACCCATAAGGCTCCATCACCCGTGAGGCTCCATCACCCATAAGGCTCCATCACCCATGAAGCTCCATCACCCCATGAGGCTCCATCACCCGTAAGGCTCCATCACCCATGAAGCTCCATCACCCCATGAGGCTCCATCACCCCGTGAGGCTCCATCACCCATGAGGCTCCATCACCCCATGAGGCTCCATCACCCCATGAGGCTCCATCACCCCGTGAGGCTCCATCACCCCGTGAGGCTCCATCACCCATGAGGCTCCATCACCCGTGAGGCTCCATCACCCATAAGGCTCCACCACCCCATGAGGCTCCATCACCTCATTAGGCTCCATCACCCCATGAGGCTCCATCACCCCATGAGGCTCCACCACCCCATGAGGCCCATCACCCCATGAGGCTCCATCACCCCATGAGGCTCCACCACCCCATGAGGCTCCATCACCCCATGAGGCTCCATCACCCCATGAGGCCCATCACCCCATGAGGCTCCATCACCCCATGAGGCTCCACCACCCCATGAGGCTCCACCACCCCATGAGGCTCCATCACCCCGTGAGGCTCCATCACCCATGAGGCTCCATCACCCGTGAGGCTCCATCACCCATAAGGCTCCATCACCCATGAAGCTCCATCACCCATAAGGCTCCATCACCCGTGAGGCTCCATCACCCATAAGGCTCCATCACCCATGAAGCTCCATCACCCCATGAGGCTCCATCACCCGTAAGGCTCCATCACCCATGAAGCTCCATCACCCCATGAGGCTCCATCACCCCGTGAGGCTCCATCACCCCATGAGGCTCCATCACCCCGTGAGGCTCCATCACCCCGTGACGCTCCATCACCCATGAGGCTCCATCACCCGTGAGGCTCCATCACCCATAAGGCTCCATCACCCATGAAGCTCCATCACCCCATGAGGCTCCATCACCCGTGAGGCTCCATCACCCCATGAGGCTCCATCACCCATGAGGCTCCATCACCCCTGAGGCTCCATCACCCATGAGGCTCCATCACCTCATGAGGCTCCATCACCCGTGAGGCTCCATCACCCCGTGAGGCTCCATCACCCCGTGAGGCTCCATCACCTCATGAGGCTCCATCACCCGTGAGGCTATATCACCCCATGAGGCTCCATCACCCATGAGGCTCCATCACCCGTGAGGCTCCATCACCCATAAGGCTCCATCACCCCATGAGGCTCCATCACCCATAAGGCCGTGAGGCTCCACCACCCCATGAGGCTCCATCACCCTTGAGGCTCCATCACCCGTGAGGCTCCATCACCCGTGAGGCTCCATCACCCCGTGAGGCTCCATCACCTCGTGAGGCTCCATCACCCCGTGAGGCTCCATCACCCGTGAGGCTCCATCACCCGTGAGCCTCCATCACCCGTGAGGCTCCATCACCCATGAGGCTCCATCACCCCATGAGGCTCCATCACCCCGTTAGGCTCCATCACCCCGTGAGGCACCATCACCCCGTGAGGCACCATCACCCCGTGAGGCTCCATCACCCGTGAGGCTCCATCACCCATAAGGCTCCATCACCCGTGAGGCTCCATCACCCGTGAGGCTCCATCACCCCATGAGGCTCCATCACCCATGAGGCTCCATCACCCCGTGAGGCTCCATCACCCGTGAGGCTCCATCACCCGTGAGGCTCCATCACCCGTGAGGCTCCATCACCCCATGAGGCTCCATCACCCATGAGGCTCCATCACCCCATGAGGCTTCATCACCCATGAGGCTCCATCACCTCATGAGGCTCCATCACCCGTGAGGCTCCATCACCCGTGAGGCTCCATCACCCATAAGGCTCCATCACCCATGAGGCTCCATCACCCGTGAGGCTCCATCACCCCATGAGGCTCCATCACCCATGAGGCTCCATCACCCCATGAGGCTCCATCACCCATGAGGCTCCATCACCCTGTGAGGCTCCATCACCCCGTGAGGCTCCATCACCTCATGAGGCTCCATCACCCATGAGGCTCCATCACCCCATGAGGCTCCATCACCCATGAGGCTCCATCACCCTGTGAGGCTCCATCACCCGTGAGGCTCCACCACCCCATGAGGCTCCATCACCCGTGAGGCTCCATCACCCTGTGAGGCTCCATCACCTCATGAGGCTCCATCACCCGTGAGGCTCCATCACCCGTGAGGCTCCATCACCCCATGAGGCTCCATCACCCATGAAGCTCCATCACCCCATGAGGCTCCATCACCCCGTGAGGCTCCATCACCCGTGAGGCTCCATCACCCATAAGGCTCCATCACCCCGTGAGGCTCCATCACCTCATGAGGCTCCATCACCCCGTGAGGCTCCATCACCTCATGAGGCTCCATCACCCGTGAGGCTCCATCACCCCATGAGGCTCCATCACCCATGAGGCTCCATCACCCGTGAGGCTCCACCACCCCATGAGGCTCCACCACCCCTGAGGCTCCATCACCTCATGAGGCTCCATCACCTCATGAGGCTCCATCACCCCATGAGGCTCCATCACCCCATGAGGCTCCATCACCTCATGAGGCTCCATCACCCCATGAGGCTCCATCACCTCATGAGGCTCCACCACCCCATGAGGCTCCACCACCCATGAGGCTCCATCACCTCATGCAGACAGAGTATTACCTGTTCCCTCCTCGTTCATCCTCATTATTATGTTGAATTCATCGTACAAGCTGGATTGATTGTGGAACTGAGCCGTTGGAATGGAGAAGGACGCACAGCCATCTTTGGACACCTGACAAACACACACACATGTACTGTAGAAGTAACAATCAGAGATAAAACACACACACATGTACTGTAGAAGTAACAATCAGAGATAAAACACACACACATGTACTGTAGAAGTAACAATCAGAGATAAAACACACACACATGTACTGTAGAAGTAACAATCAGAGATAAAACACACACATGTACTGTAGAAGTAACAATCAGAGTTAAAACACACACACATGTACTGTAGAAGTAACAATCAGAGATAAAACACACACACATGTACTGTAGAAGTAACAATCAGAGATAAAACACACACATGTACTGTAGAAGTAACAATCAGAGTTAAAACACACACACATGTACTGTAGAAGTAACAATCAGAGATAAAACACACACATGTACTGTAGAAGTAACAATCAGAGTTAAAACACACACACATGTACTGTAGAAGTAACAATCAGAGAAGTATTAGTATTTAGCAAGTAGCTGAATAATAGATAAGGGCTTAAATAAAGGTCCCTCGTGATTCGACTTGTCTCTAAAGATAGTTTTTTAGTGACTTGTTGAAACTTGGAGCTGCTGTTGCGTCACTTCTCCTCCGCACATGCTCAGTTAGAGCTTCTCTTCTCCTCTGCACAGTTTATGAGCGTTTATGAGCGTTTATGAGCGTTTATGAGCGACTATGAGGGTTTATGAGGGTTTATGAGCGTTTATGAGCGTTTATGAGGGTTTATGAGCGTTTATGAGGGTTTATGAGCGTTTATGAGCGTTTATGAGCGACTATGAGGGTTTATGAGGGTTTATGAGGGTTTATGAGCGTTTATGAGCGTTTATGAGCGACTATGAGGGTTTATGAGGGTTTATGAGGGTTTATGAGCGTTTATGAGGGTTTATGAGCGTTTATGAGCGTTTATGAGCGACTATGAGGGTTTATGAGGGTTTATGAGCGTTTATGAGCGTTTATGAGGGTTTATGAGGGTTTATGAGCGTTTATGAGGGTTTATGAGCGTTTATGAGCGTTTATGAGGGTTTATGAGCGTTTATGAGGGTTTATGAGCGTTTATGAGGGTTTATGAGGGTTTATGAGCGTTTATGAGGGTTTATGAGCGTTTCTGAGCGACTATGAGGGTTTATGAGGGTTTATGAGCGTTTATGAGCGTTTATGAGGGTTTATGAGCGACTATGAGCGTTTATGAGCGACTATGAGGGTTTATGAGGGTTTATGAGCGTTTATGAGGGTTTATGAGCGTTTATGAGGGTTTATGAGCGTTTATGAGCGTTTATGAGGGTTTATGAGGGTTTATGAGGGTTTATGAGCGTTTATGAGCGTTTATGAGGGTTTATGAGCGTTTATGAGGGTTTATGAGCGTTTTTGAGCGTTTATGAGCGTTTATGAGCGTTTATGAGGGTGTATGAGCGTTTATGAGGGTTTATGAGGGTTTATGAGGGTTTATGAGCGTTTATGAGGGTTTATGAGGGTTTATGAGCGTTTATGAGGGTTTATGAGCGTTTATGAGCGTTTATGAGGGTTTATGAGGGTTTATGAGCGTTTATGAGCGTTTATGAGGGTTTATGAGCGTTTATGAGCGTTTATGAGAGTTTATGAGTGTTTATGAGGGTTTATGAGCGTTTTTGAGCGTTTATGAGAGTTTATGAGTGTTTATGAGGGTTTATGAGCGTTTATGAGGGTTTATGAGCGTTTATGAGCGTTTATGAGGGTTTATGAGGGTTTATGAGCGTTTATGAGGGTTTATGAGGGTTTATGAGGGTTTATGAGCGTTTATGAGCGTTTATGAGGGTTTATGAGGGTTTATGAGCGTTTATGAGGGTTTATGAGCGTTTATGAGCGTTTATGAGGGTTTATGAGGGTTTATGAGCGTTTATGAGGGTTTATGAGGGTTTATGAGGGTTTATGAGCGTTTATGAGGGTGTATGAGGGTTTATGAGCGTTTATGAGGGTTTATGAGGGTTTATGAGCGTTTATGAGGGTTTATGAGGGTTTATGAGCGTTTATGAGGGTTTATGAGCGTTTATGAGGGTTTATGAGCGTTTATGAGCGTTTATGAGGGTTTATGAGCGTTTATGAGGGTTTATGTGCGTTTATGAGGGTTTATGAGCGTTTATGAGGGTTTATGAGCGTTTATGAGGGTGTATGAGGGTTTATGAGCGTTTATGAGGGTTTATGAGGGTTTATGAGGGTTTATGAGCGTTTATGAGCGTTTATGAGCGTTTATGAGGGTTTATGAGCGTTTATGAGGGTTTATGTGCGTTTATGAGGGTTTATGAGCGTTTATGAGGGTTTATGAGGGTTTATGAGGGTTTATGAGCGTTTATGAGGGTTTATGAGGGTTTATGAGCGTTTATGAGCGTTTATGAGGGTGTATGAGGGTTTATGAGGGTTTATGAGGGTTTATGAGGGTTTATGAGCGTTTATGAGCGTTTATGAGGGTTTATGAGCGTTTATGAGCGTTTATGAGGGTTTATGAGGGTTTATGAGGGTGTATGAGGGTTTATGAGGGTTTATGAGGGTTTATGAGGGTTTATGAGCGTTTATGAGCGTTTATGAGGGTGTATGAGGGTTTATGAGGGTTTATGAGGGTTTATGAGCGTTTATGAGGGTTTATGAGGGTTTATGAGCGTTTATGAGGGTTTATGAGCGTTTATGAGGGTTTATGAGCGTTTATGAGGGTTTATGAGGGTTTATGAGCGTTTATGAGCGTTTATGAGCGTTTATGAGGGTGTATGAGGGTTTATGAGCGTTTATGAGGGTTTATGAGGGTGTATGAGGGTTTATGAGGGTGTATGAGGGTTTATGAGCGTTTATGAGCGTTTATGAGGGTTTATGAGCGTTTATGAGGGTGTATGAGCGTTTATGAGGGTTTATGAGGGTTTATGAGCGTTTATGAGCGTTTATGAGGGTTTATGAGCGTTTATGAGGGTTTATGTGCGTTTATGAGGGTTTATGAGCGTTTATGAGGGTTTATGAGGGTTTATGAGGGTTTATGAGCGTTTATGAGCGTTTATGAGGGGTTATGAGCGTTTATGAGCGTTTATGAGGGTTTATGAGCGTTTATGAGGGTTTATGAGCGTTTATGAGCGTTTATGAGGGTTTATGAGCGTTTATGAGCGTTTATGAGCGTTTTTAGGGGTGGATTACCTGCTGCTGTTGGTTGCGGCACACGGGAAACCTTCCCATGTCCCCCATGTAGAATAGACGTTTTGGGTTTCGGCAAACTCTCACCTCCATTGACCCCGGCACCGGCTGACCAAAAGTGTATCTGAAAACAAACCTCATCCGGAGTTATCCAAAAACACACTCCGCAAACATCTGGACATTTGACGTGACGGCATTTGTTCACTTTTCTTCCGTAAATCAATTGTTGTGTTTAATTTCTTTGTGTCGCGGAACGTATCAAAAATGGTACAAAAAGTCTTCCAGCGCTCAAGACCTTTGACCCCGCCCACGTCACGGCTGAAAAGGCAACGGACGGGAGGGCATCCGACTCACTTTGCACACGCCTTGAATGAGAGTTCTTCCAGGCCGACGCTGACTTCGGTCGGCGCCGCCACTTTGAGGGAGAACTTCGGTAGGACTGAGGAAACAAGGACAGAGGAAATGTTCAGCCACAGTCGCCTCAGGGCAGACGGACGGAAATCTGGCGGTCGATCAGTGGCTAAAGCTCCTCTGCTCGCACACATTTATAAAACATGTGAAGAAATGTGTGTATTAGTATGTAGTATAATAATATTTTCTGGTCCCCTGCCCAATCGGATCAATGCTGAATTGTACAGCCGTCTCTCAGCATTCAACAACTGGTTATCCAGATGGTGCCCTCAAAACAACGTTGTCTTTATTGATAACTGGAGTGCGTTTTGGGGAAAGCCTGGGCTCATACGCAGGGATGGCATCCATCCGACTTCGGAGGGTACATCCCTATTAGTTCGGAATTTGACCGATAGTCTTAGTCGTGTTAAGTGACCATCTAGGGATGAGCCCCGGGTGCAGAGCAGCAGTTCAAGACGCTCCTCTGTCGCCGAACTCTCGCCCGTTCTGTTACATGTGAAGTGTTCAGATTCAAGACAGATAGAGACTGTGTGTGTCCCTCGTGTTCCTCGTACAAATAATGCCAAAAAGTCACATCTCAGAAAAAAATATTTCAGGCGTCAGACCAAATAACTTAAGGAAAATAACAATCACAAATACACAAATGAATAAACACGTAAAATGTGGACTGCTAAACATTAGAGCAATTTCCTCCAAATCGCTCTTAGTTAATGAATTAATTAGTGACTATAACATAGATCTTCTAGCTCTAACTGAAACGTGGCTTCAACAAGACGACTACGTCAGACTAAATGAGTCCACCCCACCCACCCATGTTAACTTTCAGACTGCCAGGAGCACAGGCCGAGGTGGTGGTGTGGCAGTGATCTCACACTCAAGCCTACTCATGAGCCCTAAAACTAACAATGCATTTCACTCATTTGAAAGCCTTATGCTGTCAATCACATGTCCAAATATGAAAAACCAAAAAGGAGTTTTGTTCATAGTTATCTACCGACCTCCTGGTCCCTACTCAGAGTTTTTAACAGAGTTTTCTGACTTTAGATCAAACTTAGTGTTAGCCTGGGATAAAATAGTTATAGTTGGAGACTTTAATATCCACGTGAACATGAGTGATGACGCTCTCAGTAATGCCTTCAGCGCCTTGTTAGACAGCATTGGTTTCACTCAGAATGTAAATAAGCCGACTCACACTCACAAGAACACCCTGGATCTTGTCCTAACGTATGGAACAGAGATTAGTGACCTCATTGTCCTCCCTCAAAACCCTATATTGTCAGATCATTTCCTAATTACCTTTCAGTTTATTCTTAAAGATCATCCAGTCCCACAAAATAAAGTTATAATGAAAAGGACAATATCTGAAAAATCTATCTCAAAATTCAAAGAAATAATAGAGCCAATATTCAGTGACATGTCATGTGATCATGTCATGTGATCATGTCATGTGATCGTGTCATGTGATCCTGTCATGTGATCACGTCATGTGATCACGTCATGTGATCCTGCTGAGAACAGTTTTAGTCCCAGTTTAAGTGATCAATTTGTCGACTTGACCATGAATTCTCTGAAGTCTGCTCTTGAAGTTGTCGCGCCGTTAAAACAGAAGGTCATTAGGCCAAAGCGCGCCTCCCCATGGTACAACCAAGAACTGCGTTCACATAAACAAAGAGTTAGAAAGTTAGAGGGATTATTTTGTCGCTCTCACACAGAAGAATCCCTAAAAGCATGAAAAGTTGCCTGCTGTCCTATAAGCAGGCTCTGCGTAAGGCCCAAACCAGATATTATTCAAATCTAATAGAAGTCAACAAAAGTAACACTAAATTCCTTTTCAGCACTGTAGCTAGGCTAACAAACTGTCACAGTGCAGTAGAGCCCTCAATCCCAGCTACACTTAGCTCTGATGATTTCCTCCTATTTTTTAACAATAAAATAAAAACAATCAGAGATAAATTAGATGAAATTACCCCCGCTATTAGCCCTGAACTAGCCCAAGCTGTAAATCTAACGTCCCATATAAATCCACCTGTAAACCTAGAAAGGTTCACAGCTGTTGATCAAGCAGAGATAACTTCAGCCATTATGTCCTCTAAAAGCTCAACTTGTGTCCTAGACCCCATTCCAAGCAGACTCCTCAAAGACATTCTTCCCCTAATTATAGACCCTATTCTTAATATAATAAATACTTCACTCGAAAGTGGCTATGTTCCACAGTCCTTCAAACATGCAGTCATTAAACCTCTTCTGAAAAAGCCTAATCTAGATCCGACCTATTGGTAAACTACAGACCTATTTCAAATCTTCCCTTCGTCTCTAAAATCCTTGAAAAAGTTGTAGTAAAACAGCTTTGTCGCCACCTGCAGGACAATAACTTATTTGAAGTTTTCCAGTCAGGGTTCAGAGCCCACCACAGCACTGAAACTGCACTAGTTAAAGTCACAAATGATTTGTTATTAGCCGCTGACGATGGACTGGTCTCAATCCTGGTTCTGTTGGACCTCAGCGCAGCGTTTGACACCATCGACCACAACATTCTACTGCAGAGGTTAGAATGTGATGTAGGTGTTGGAGGAACAGCCCTCAGCTGGTTTAAATCCTATCTATCTGATAGGTTCCACTTTGTTAATGTAAACCAGAGCTCCTCACCAAGCTCTAAAGTAATTTACGGTGTGCCACAGGGTTCGGTACTCGGTCCAATTCTGTTTACTCTTTATATGCTGCCATTAGGCAACATTATCAGAAAGCATGACATTAACTTCCACTGCTATGCAGACGACACTCAGCTGTATTTATCAATGAAACCTGATCAGAGCGATTAAGTAGACAGACTTAGTACTTGTGTGAAGGACATAAAAACCTGGATGACACTAAACTACCTGCTTCTTAACCCTGAAAAAACCGAGGTCATTGTGCTTGGCCCTAAGCATCTACGAGACGCTCTATCTGAGCAGATAGTCACACTGGACAATGTCAGTGTAGCCTCCAGTTCTACTGTAAGAAACCTTGGAGTCTTATTTGACCAGGAGCTCTCATTTAAAGCTCATATAAATCAAGCTTGTAAAACAGCCTATTTCCATTTGCGCGACATCGCCAAAATCAGAAGAATCCTGCCTAAAAGTGATGCCGAAAAACTTATCCATGCATTTGTAACGACTAGATTAGACTACTGTAACTCCCTGCTTGCAGCGTGTCCTAAAAGCTCCATAAAAAGCTTTCAACTGGTTCAAAATGCAGCAGCAAGATTACTAACAGGAACAAAAAGAAGAGAGCACATTACGCCAGTGCTGAAGTCTCTTCACTGGCTCCCCGTCGAGTCTAGAATCAAATTCAAAATTCTACTCTTGACCTACAAAGCCATAAATGACATGGCCCCATCCTACCTCAAAGATGCTATAGAACCATATCATCCAAACAGAGCTCTTCGCTCTCAGAATGCTGGCCTTCTGGTGGTGCCAAGAGTCTCTAAAAGTACTGTAGGAGGTAGAGCGTTTAGCTACCAAGCTCCTGTGTTATGGAATCAGCTCCCGACCCATGTTAAATATGCTGACACAGTCTCTTCATTTAAGTCCAGGCTTAAAACGTTCCTCTTCGAAATCGCTTATGGTCAGACTAGTTAGGAACAGAAACATAAACCCACAGCTTCAGCTACGCTGCCCTAGGAGTAACTGTGCTGGGGGAAGTATGACAGCTTGAGCACTATCCTCTTCTTCTGACTACTTATGCTATCAAACTATATTTATTTTTTGATTCCACTTGCAAACTGTTCACCGCCTTCTTTTCTTTCTCTCACTCCTGACGACCTGTGGACCCAGATGCCCCTCCCCTGGTGAAGTGGTCCCTGCCCTGTGTGGACGGTCCCTCATCTGCCTGAAGAGTGGGTCCAGCTCGCCTCCGACGGTCCCTCGTCTGCCTGAAGAGTGGGTCCAGCTCGCCTCCGACGGTCCCTCTTCTGCCTGAAGAGTGGGTCCAGCTCGACTCAGTCGGTCCCTCTTCTGCCTGAAGAGTGGGTCCAGCTCCAGTCTCCTCGTGTCCGTCTGTCCGTCTGTGAGAGTCGGATCTCTCCTTCACTGGAACTCCTCCAGGTTTCTACGCTTTTTTCCCAAAGAGGTTTTTTTTGTAGTTTTTCCTGGCCGAGAAGGAGAGTCTAAGGACAGAGGACCCTGGGACATCGTCCCTCGCCACCACAGACATTGTCTGACTCCATCGCCACCACAGACATTGTTGATTCATTTCTCCCTGTGGCCCTCAGAGGCAACTGTTGTTGTGATTTTGGGCCTTACAAAAATAAATTGATTTGATTTGATTTGATTAGTTATTAATGGTTTTGATGTAATCTTACACATGTGAGATGACATAAATGTGGTCTAAAGCTAAAAATATATATTTTTTTACAAGTCATCGTAACCACTCATTGTAAATAAAAAGTGCACAAGAAATTTGAAAATCTTATTAATTTTATTAATTTTACTGTACTTATTGTACTTATTTTTTATGACTTATCTTATACTTATTTTATTTATTTTATTAATTGATTAATTAATCATTCATTTTATTCATTTTGTTCATTTTATTCATTTTGTTTGTTTGCTTTTTGTATTTTATGTATTGTATGTATTGTATTTGATTTATTTGATTTATAAACATTCAATAATATAAAGAAATAAAACTGTCACATCTCGTGACATCAATTTTCTTCCTTTTTGTTTGTTAATTTTCCAAACTTTAAACACATAAAAGTCATAAAACACACAAAAACAACCCCACACGTGACACATCCACATCTCGTCCGGCAAAAGTCCCATTTACTCCAAAGTCTGTCCAAAAGGTCATTTTCAACCATGACCTTTGACCTCACCATATTTCTCCACCTGGAATCGGACGGTGGTGGTCACTCTGCCGTTTATGACGGTCAGAGAGAACTCGCCCTCTTTGGCCTCAGGGTCCAGGTCGTAGGACAGCTGCAGGATCCCCCCGCCCGAGCTGCGCTCTAACCACTGAGCCACGCGGTTGGACACGGAGTCCTGGACGAGGAAGAACATTACGGACATTTATCCCGATTTGAGCGTTTGTCAGAGTTTTGCATTTGTTTACCTTGATCTCGATGAGCTCGTACTGCAAGAGGGCAAAGGTCAGATTTAGTTTGCACAATGACAACATTCGGAGCATATTTCCCGGAGCATCAAGAGGATAAACTGGCCTAAAGTCAAAGCAAACACTTCCCACGCTCAGATTTACCGGATTTAGCCCACGTCTGTGCTCTTTAGCCCACGTCTGTGCGCTTTAGCCCACTTTCAACACTCTTCAAACATTTGTATATTTGACAATCATTTGGAAAACTCACCTTCCCAACAGCAGGTCTGAGGCGGGAGTCCAGGGTCACGACCCGGAAGTGCACTGCACCAGAAGAAGAGACTTAGTCCTGGTTAAGTCCTGGTTTAGTCCTGGTTTAGTCCTGGTTTAGTCCTGGTTTAGTCCTGATTAGTCCTGGTTTAGTCCTGTTTAGTCCTGGTTTAGTCCTGATTAGTCCTGGTTTAGTCCTGATTAGTCCTGGTTTAGTCCTGTTTAGTCCTGGTTTAGTCCTGGTTTAGTCCTGATTAGTCCTGGTTTAGTCCTGATTAGTCCTGGTTTAGTCCTGTTTAGTCCTGGTTTAGTCCTGGTTTAGTCCTGATTTAGACCTGGTTTAGAGCTGGTTTAGTCCTGGTTTAGACCTGATTTAGACCTGTTTATGTCCTGATTTAGTCCTGTTTTAGTCCTGGTTTAGTCCTGGTTTAGTCCTGGTTTAGTCCTGATTAGTCCTGGTTTAGTCCTGTTTAGTCCTGGTTTAGTCCTGGTTTAGTCCTGGTTTAGTCCTGGTTTAGTCCTGATTAGTCCTGGTTTAGTCCTGTTTAGTCCTGGTTTAGTCCTGGTTTAGTCCTGGTTTAGTCCTGGTTTAGTCCTGGTTTAGTCCTGATTAGTCCTGGTTTAGTCCTGTTTAGTCCTGGTTTAGTCCTGGTTTAGTCCTGATTAGTCCTGATTTAGTCCTGTTTAGTCCTGGTTTAGTCCTGGTTTAGTCCTGGTTTAGTCCTGGTTTAGTCCTGGTTAAGTCCTGGTTTAGTCCTGGTTAAGTCCTGGTTTAGTCCTGGTTTAGTCCTGGTTTGAGGCTCCCTGCCGCTCACCTGTCTGTCCCGGCAGGTACAGAGGTTTGTCCGTCTGAATAAAGGTCTTTAGTCCGTAGTTTCTGATTTGGATTTTCTTTGTTTCTGTCGAGTGAAAGTTTTTCCCTTGAATTTCCAACACAAAATTCTGGATTTCAGAATCTTCCACGACAGGAGCCTAAAAGAGAGACATGTAAATATACCAGGACTAAACCAGGACTAAACCAGGACTAAACCAGGACTAAACCAGGACTAAACCAGGACTAAACCAGGACATAACAAGGACTAAACCAGGACTAAACCAGGACTAAACCAGGACTAAACCAGAACTAAAACAGGACTAAATCAGGACATAAACAGGTCTAAATCAGGTCTAAACCAGGACTAAACCAGCTCTAAACCAGGTCTAAATCAGGACTAAACCAGGACTAAACCAGGTCTAAACCAGGGCTAAACCAGGTCTAAAACAGGTCTGTGAAAAGATAAAGCCCAGTCTCACTGAAACTAGTCTGAAACTTGCTGTGCTAAATGTCAGATCCTTATGTAACAAATCTCTCTTAATTAATACTTTTATTTCTTCTTATAATCTTGATTTTATGTTTTTAACTGAAACATGGCTTGACAAAAACACAGGAAATGTAGTTCTGATAGAATCTGCTCCACCCAACTTTAAGTTTGAATCTGAAACACGAGAAAACAAAAAAGGGGGTGGAGTCTGTGCTGTCTTTAGAGATGAAATAATTACCCGCAGGTTGTCTTTTGGGGTGTTTTCATCATTTGAGTATGTATCCTTTAAAATGGAGCTAAAACGGTCTCCATCCATTCTCTTCATTGTTTTATACAAGCCTCCCCAGCACTGCCAAAGTTTTATTGATGATTTTACTGAGATGCTTTCAGTCATATGCACAGACTTTGATGGTTTGGTCATTACAGGTGATTTCAACGTGCATGTTGATAATATTTGTGACAGAAACGCTAAAGAGCTTGATGCTGTCCTTGAAACCTTCAGTCTTACTCAGCATGTGAGAGGCCCCACCCACAGCAAAGGACACACTCTAGATCTCATAATTACAAAGGGGGTAAATATTTCAAATGTTAATGTGATCGATGTTGCTCTGTCTGATCATTTCTGTGTCTTCTTTGACCTGTCTGTTTCTCCCAAACCTCCGGTTGGTCCTGCAGTTGTTCAGAGGAGACACTTAAGTGATGGCACAGGTGCACTGTTTATGGAAATGATAAACTTTGAAAATGTCTCATGTTCTAATGTAAATGATTTGTTGAACTCTGTTACATCTAGTGTTTTGAATGTTCTGGACACCATCGCCCCTATAAAGGCTAAAATGGTTAAAAATAAGCAGAAGGCGCCGTGGAGAAGTGATGATTCGGTCAGGGCACAGAAAAGGGAGTGCCGCAGGGCCGAACGGAAATGGCGCAAGTCAAAGCTCCAGGTTCAAAAAGAGATTTACAAAGAAAAGCTGAACATGTACAACCTAATCTTATGTAGAACTAGGGAAAGATATTTTTCTGAAATAATTGGAAGCTGCAGTAACAACTGGCGTGTCCTGTTTGCCACAGTAAACAGATTAACAAACCCTCCAGCTCAGCTGCCGTTAGAACTCATTTCCACATCCAAGTGTAATGAGTTTGCATTATTCTTTAATGACAAAGTTCAGGGCATTAAAAATGCTATAAATCCCACAATGCAAAAAATTACCCTAAAACCACCAAGACACTTAGAGCTAACTCACTTTGCACCAGTAACTGTCAAAACTGTCCATGAGATCATCACCAGTCTGAGTTCATCTACATGCTGCCTTGATGTGTTACCCACCAAATTTCTAAAGTCTGTGCTGAACAGTTTGTTAGCACCATTCACTCACATAGTTAACATGTCGCTTCAATCTGGAATATTCCCAAGGTCTTTGAAAACTGCGGTCATAAAGCCTCTCCTAAAGAAGAGCAGTCTTGATGCCGCAGTACTGAGTCATTACCGGCCCATCTCTAATCTACCATTTTGGGGCAAAGTCCTTGAAAAGGTTG
>NW_027315855.1:40000-50000 GCF_026437365.1 Eucyclogobius newberryi | reverse complement strand
CTCACCTGTCTGATGGCGTGTTCTCACCTGTCTGATGGCGTGTTCTCACCTGTCTGAGGGCGTGGTTCTCACCTGCCTGAGGGCGTGTTCTCACCTGCCTGAGGGCGTGTTCTCACCTGTCTGAGGGCGTGTTCTCACCTGTCTGAGGGCGTGGTCTGAGGGTGTGTTCTCACCTGTCTGAGGGCGTGCTCTCACCTGTCTGGGCGTGCTCTCACCTGTCTGAGGGCGTGCTCTCACCTGTCTCAGGGCGTGCTCTCACCTGTCTCAGGGCGTGTTCTCACCTGTCTCAGGACGTGTTCTCACCTGTCTAGGGCATGGTCTGAGGGCGTGTTCTCACCTGTCTTGGGGCGTGGTCTGAGGGTGTGTTCTCACCTGTCTGGGGGCGTGGTTCTCACCTGTCTGGGGGCGTGGTTCTCACCTGTCTGATGGCGTGTTCTCACCTGTCTCAGAGCGTGTTCTCACCTGTCTCAGAGCGTGTTCTCACCTGTCTCAGGGCGTTTTCTCACCTGTCTTGGGGCGTGGTCTGAGGGCGTGTTCTCACCTGTCTTGGGGCGTGGTCTGAGGGTGTGTTCTCACCTGTCTTGGGGCGTGGTCTGAGGGTGTGTTCTCACCTGTCTGGGGGCATGGTCTGAGGGCGTGTTCTCACCTGTCTGAAGGCGTGTTCTCACCTGTCTGAGGGCGTGTTCTCACCTGTCTGAGGGCGTGTTCTCACCTGTCTCAGACCGTGTTCTCACCTGTCTTGGGGCGTGGTCTGAGGGCATGTCCTCACCTGTCTTGGGGCGTGGTCTAAGGGCGTGTTCTCACCTGTCTGGGGGCATGGTCTGAGGGCGTGTTCTCACCTGTCTGAGGGCGTGTTCTCACCTGTCTCAGAGCGTGTTCTCACCTGTCTCAGGGCGTGTTCTCACCTGTCTTGGGGCGTGGTCTGAGAGTGTGTTCTCACCTGTCTCAGAGCGTGTTCTCACCTGTCTGAGGGCGTGTTCTCACCTGTCTCAGAGCGTGTTCTCACCTGTCTCAGGGCGTGTTCTCACCTGTCTTGGGGCGTGGTCTGAGGGCGTGTTCTCACCTGTCTTGGGGCGTGGTCTGAGGGTGTGTTCTCACCTGTCTTGGGGCGTGGTCTGAGGGTGTGTTCTCACCTGTCTGGGGGCATGGTCTGAGGGCGTGTTCTCACCTGTCTGAAGGCGTGTTCTCACCTGTCTAAGGGCGTGTTCTCACCTGTCTGAGGGCGTGTTCTCACCTGTCTCAGACCGTGTTCTCACCTGTCTTGGGGCGTGGTCTGAGGGCATGTCCTCACCTGTCTTGGGGCGTGGTCTAAGGGCGTGTTCTCACCTGTCTGGGGGCATGGTCTGAGGGCGTGTTCTCACCTGTCTGAGGGCGTGTTCTCACCTGTCTCAGAGCGTGTTCTCACCTGTTTCAGGGCGTGTTCTCACCTGTCTTGGGGCGTGGTCTGAGAGCGTGTTCTCACCTGTCTTGGGGCGTGGTCTGAGGGCGTGTTCTCACCTGTCTGGGGGCATGGTCTGAGGGCGTGTTCTCACATGTCTGAGGGCGTGTTCTCACCTGTCTCAGAGCGTGTTCTCACCTGTCTCAGAGCGTGTTCTCACCCGTCTTGGGGCGTGGTCTGAGGGCGTGTTCTAACCTGTCTGGGGGCGTGGTCTGATGGCGTGTTCTCACCTGTCTGGGGGCATGGTCTGAGGGCGTGTTCTCACCCGTCTTGGGGCGTGGTCTGAGGGCGTGTTCTAACCTGTCTGGGGGCGTGGTCTGAGGGCGTGTTCTCACCTGTCTGGGGGCATGGTCTGAGGGCGTGGTTCTCACCTGTCTGGGGGCGTGGTTCTCACCTGTCTGATGGCGTGTTCTCACCTGTCTAGGGCATGGTCTGAGGGCGTGTTCTCACCTGTCTTGGGGCGTGGTCTGAGGGTGTGTTCTCACCTGTCTTGGGGCGTGGTCTGAGGGTGTGTTCTCACCTGTCTGGGGGCGTGGTTCTCACCTGTCTGGGGGCGTGGTTCTCACCTGTCTGATGGCGTGTTCTCACCTGTCTCAGAGCGTGTTCTCACCTGTCTCAGGGCGTGTTCTCACCTGTCTTGGGGCGTGGTCTGAGGGCGTGTTCTCACCTGTCTTGGGGCGTGGTCTGAGGGTGTGTTCTCACCTGTCTGGGGGCAAGGTCTGAGGGCGTGTTCTCACCTGTCTGAGGGCGTGTTCTCACATGTCTCAGGGCGTGTTCTCACATGTCTCAGGGCGTGTTCTCACCTGTCTCAGAGCATGTTCTCACCTGTCTTGGGGCGTGGTCTGAGGGCGTGTTCTCACCTGTCTGGGGGCGTGGTCTGAGGGCGTGTTCTCACCTGTCTGGGGGCGTGGTCTGAGTGTGTGTTCTCACCTGTCTGGGGGCGTGGTTCTCACCTGTCTGGGGGCATGGTCTGAGGGCGTGTTCTCACCTGTTTGGGGGCGTGGTTCTCACCTGTCTGAGGGCGTGTTCTCACCTGTCTTGGGATGTGGTCTGAGGGCGTGTTCTCACCTGTCTGGGGGCGTGGTTCTCACCTGTCTGATGGCGTGTCTGTAGTGCTGTTTCATGGCGGACGAGGGGAGGAGTCTGGAGCACCGCAGCAGATATCTGTAAAGCTGAATCGGAGTCTGGACCAGTTCTGCTCCGGCCAACGGCATCGCACAAAACTGACACACACAAAACAAAACAAAACATAATCATTAAAAAAAACATGGATGACGATTGATCTAGCAGTATTTTTCATAATATCTTATACTCAAATCACGACAGTTTAGGGCTGCAACGATTAATCAAGTAAATTGAGTAATTTCATTATTATTTTATTGCCTCAATGATTCATTTAATTTACATATGTGATTAAAAACATGTGATTGCCCCTAACCCATAAATATTGGTAAAATCCATGGCACAAACATGACATAATAATCCCCACACAAGTCATGGATCTCACATTCAACAGACGGACTGGACGTGATCATGTGAAGTTAAGCGGCTAACGCTTTTACGCTAGCAGCTTTAGCTTTGCGGCGTAACGGTTTATTTAAAAGTGTTTTGTTCATATTCTCAGGTCATCAGTGCGTTTAAACAGCTCTTCTGCTTCATTCAGTTTGTTGTGTCCAGTTTTTTCGACTCTCAAGGTGCATTGTGGGAAATTTTGAGCGCACTAGTTGAATAAAACATAAAAAAAAATGTATTTGTTTTTTGTTTATTATTAATTATTAAAATAAAATTATTTATTAAAACATTATTTCATATGGTTTTAAGTGGTTTACGGAATGTACAAAAAAAAATAATTTGTAGATTACTCGCTCACTAAAATAATCGATAGCTGCAGCACTAGTTCAGTTCTTGTTAAGTCCTGGTTTGATTTAGTTTTAGTTCTAGAATTAAAGCCATTTTCTGGTTTAAGTCTAGGTTTAGTTCTTTTATAAACACATTTTAGCCCTGATTTAGTCTTGGTTTTGTCTTAATCCTTTCTCTAATCGACTTAAGTTTAGTCCTAAATTTAAACCGGTTTTGTTCTTGTTTTAGTAAACTTCCCTGTAACTGAAAGTGTAAGTTTATTGGACAAAATTGTCAAACAAAGTATCATCTTTTCTGCTTTGACAAACTGCATGAGGACAGTTATATGTTTGTCCTTAAGGCATCGCCCGGATTTAACAAGTTTTTTAACCTTTTATTGTCTTTTTAGAGTCACTTTTACGTCCGTGTTTGAACTGCAGAATGACACGATTCAAATCAAAACACAACGAAGAGATAAACTCACTGTTTTCAGCCAAATTATGCACAAAATATCAGAGAATCGTCCTGGAGCTACAGAACTACAGCGGCCATGACCGGAAGTGCGTCACGTGTTGTTGCTGCGTTTGAATGAGAAACAGCGGCGCCTCTGGAGAAAAGTGGAACTGACACAGAATTTACACAAAAACACAAACTTCAGCTCAAATACATAAATAAATTATGTATAAATGCATCAAATCAAGAGAAATAGTTCAGTTTGGTGGTGACAAACTAGAGTAAAAATGAATTACAAGCGGATTCAATTAGAAACACAAAATAAACTTTAAAACAAGGGAAAAATACACTTAAAATAAAAAAAAAATGACCAAGATTTATGGGTTTGGTAGGTATTTTTGTTAACTTTTGTTAACATGTTCTGTTTAGTCCATTCACCTCATTTAATTTTATGGCTACTTACAATTATCAAACAAATATTAAATTAATTGTAGTCGTAATTTGATAAGGTTAATATTGCTTTGGACTAAATATACTCAAAAACTATTTCTGCATTTCATTAATAATTCATAAATAATTAACCTTCATGTGGTTAAGAATGTGTTTTAAAAGTCTCGGTGTACAACAGAAATAATCGTTAGTTGCAGCTGTAATTAATTCCAGACATAAACTTTGGATCATTTTAATCATAATCAAGATTTTGTCTTAAAAAGTCAATTTAACTTTTTACACCACGACAATGAAAGAAACAACTTTTTCAAATGTGTTTTTAATTAAAGTATTTTTGTCCAACTATTTGCACCTGGACATTTTAACACTTAAAAACAAAACACGATCAAGTCTGAAAGTTTTAGAATTACACAAAAACAAAAGGAAATAATAAAGTTTTTTGGGTCTTTTTTGAATGCGGACGAATGATGAAAGTATTTACAGAGTCATGCTCACGAGTCAAATTCCACATGTTTCACACGATAACGATGTATAAATATAGAATAAATAAAATCATCTTTTGCATCAAAAGCTCCACTCGAACTTCAGACCAGGAACTTTACACATTTTAGAAAAAGTTTGATTAAGTGAAGAAATATATTATGATACAGAACACTAAACTAAACCAGGCCTAAACCAGGCCTAAACCAGGTCTAAACCAGGACTAAACCAGGACTAAGCCAGGCCTAAACCAGGACTAAGCCAGGCCTAAACCAGGGCTAAACCAGGGATAAACCAGGACTAAACCAGGTCTAAACCAGGGCTAAACCAGGACTAAACCAGGACTAAACCAGGGCTAAACTAGGACTAAACCAGGACTAAACCAGGACTAAACCAGGACTAAACCAGGGCTAAACCAGGGCTAAACCAGGACTAAGCCAGGCCTAAACCAGGGCTAAACCAGGTCTAAACGTTCAGTCTCATTAGGTTGTTTTCGTGGTCATTTCAGGTGCAGATTTGGAACATTTGGACCACTGAGTTAAATAAAAAAACACTGAGTTACAGTTGGAAAGTGGAATGTTCTGGAGCTTTGTTAAGTCTGAGCAGGTGATTCTCCCAGACTTTTCCAGACTTTTCCAGGCACTGTTTTGGGTTCAACGCTTGGATGAGTTTGTCATTTCTGTAAAATGAACTGATCAATGAACTCGTTCTGCTCCGACTCCACTTTGGACAAGGCCTCGTACTCCACCCTGTATCTGCAACAAACAAACAAACAAACAAACAAACAAAAAAGGATATTACATTCAGAAAAGAAAACACCACTCATTTGTAGCATGTAAATTACAGTCACGTGTTCGTAGCGTGTAAACTACAGTCACGGGTTCGAAGCGTGTAAACTACAGTCACATGTTTGTAGCGTGTAAACTACAGTCACGTGTTTATAGCGTGTAAACTACAGTCTCGTGTTTGTAGCGTGTAAACTACAGTCACATGTTTATAGTGTGTAAACTACAGTCACATGTTTATAGCGTGTAAACTACAGTCTCGTGTTTGTAGCGTGTAAACTACAGTCACATGTTTGTAGCGTGTAAACTACAGTCACATGTTTGTAGCGTGTAAACTACAGTCACATGTTTGTAGCGTGTAAACTACAGTCACATGTTTGTAGCGTGTAAACTACAGTCACATGTTTATAGTGTGTAAACTACAGTCACATGTTTATAGTGTGTAAACTACAGTCACATGTTTGTAGCGTTTAAACTACAGTCTCGTGTTTGTAGCGTGTAAACTACAGTCACATGTTTATAGCGTGTAAACTACAGTCACATGTTTGTAGCGTGTAAACTACAGTCACATGTTTGTAGCGTGTAAACTACAGTCACATGTTTATAGTGTGTAAACTACAGTCACATGTTTGTAGCGTGTAAACTACAGTCACATGTTTGTAGCGTGTAAACTACAGTTACATGTTTGTAGCGTGTAAACTACAGTCACATGTTTGTAGCGTGTAAACTACAGTCACATGTTTGTAGCGTGTAAACGACAGTCACATGTTTGTAGCGTGTAAACGACAGTCACATGTTTGTAGCGTGTAAACCACCTCTCGAGCTGCATCTTCTTCTCTGTGATCAGGGCCTGGAGCTGCTGCTGTTGAGCCTCGCGCTGTTTGGCCACAGACTTCAGAAGGTTACGAGCTCCAATCGCCTTTCAACACAACAACAACACGTTAACGTCACACAACCGAACATACAAACAACACACACATGTTTACATCACACAACCGAACATACAAACAACACACACACATGTTTACATCACACAACCGAACATACAAATAACACACACATGTTTACATCACACAACTGAACATACAAACACACACACGTTTACATCACACAACCGAACATACAAACAACACACACATGTTTACATCACACAACGGAACATACAAACCACACACACACACATGTTTACATCACACAACGGAACATACAAACAACACACACGTTTACATCACACAACGGAACATACAAAAAACACACACATGTTTACATCACACAACCGAACATACAAACATCACACACACACACGTTTACATCACACAACCGAACATACAAACAACACACACACACACACGTTTACATCACACAACCGAACATACAAACAACACACACACACACACACGTTTACATCACACAACCGAACATACAAACACACGTTTACATCACACAACCGAACATACAAACAACACACACACACACACACACACACACGTTTACATCACACAACCGAACATACAAACAACACACACACACACGTTTACATCACACAACCGAACATACAAACACACGTTTACATCACACAACAGAACACACGGGTCAAAATCTGATCTAATTATGATCCATGTAGAAGCTCCAATAAGTGAGGCTGGACCAATCAGACGGCAGCGTTGTGGTGTGGGCGGAGCCAGATGTGAAGTGTCAAAACGAACCAAAAGAAACATGAAAAGACGCATTTAAAGTAGTATTATTAGTAGTATTTAAAAGTTCTTTTTTTGTTTGAATAAAAAAGGACATCGACTTGAAATAGCAGAATATATAAAATGAGGTTATGATTTCAGAACGTCGAATATTCCTCCAAAAACGTTTAATTTGAATATATATAACCTTCATCTTCTCCGTCTCGGCCTCTTTGGCGAGTTCGTCCACGAGCTCGATCAAACCTCCGACCGTCTTCTGGAACTGACCGATCTCTGTGAACACAAGCGGGCGTGGTTAAAGCCGCGTCACGTTAGCGGCGTGCGCGGGCGGGAGGATGAGAGGGGGGAGGAGCCACTCACTGTCCACGAAGTCCTTGCACTCGTCCTTGAGCTCGCCCGTGCTGTGGCTCACCTCGGGCTCCAGCACCCGCAGCTTGTTGAGCTCGTCGAAGTAAAGCCCCGCCTCTGCCAGCGGCTCCTTCGCCATCGTCCAGACCTGAGCGCGGGACAAAGAGTTTACAGCAGCGCCCCCTGCAGGTCCCACCGCTCAGCAGCAGCGCCCCCTGCAGGTCCCACCGCTCAGCAGCAGCGCCCCCTGCAGGTCCCACCGCTCAGCAGCAGCGCCCCCTGCAGGTCCCACCGCTCAGCAGCAGCGCCCCCTGCAGGTCCCACCGCTCAGCAGGAGCACCCCCTGCAAAAAAATAAACTTTGACTGGAATGAGTCACTTCCTGTCCCTGGTGTGATGTCACTTCCTGTAAGTTTCTACCGTTTTTTCAATGTTTTCACAAATACCTGCTCGATCGGTGTAAAACCATCATTTATATGTACGACAGGTAAAAATAAACCAAATAAAGTCAAAATTAGGCAATCGTAAAAACTTGTCATGGCCCTTTAAACCTGAACACGCAGACGTGTTAAATGCAGTAAACACAGATGCACTTTCTGTTCATCTTGACACTTTTGAAAAAAACTAAAATTAAAATGTTTCACCAAATAAAGATTGTGAGGCGTCCCACACACACAGGCCCGTCCCTCCCGTCCCGCACACACAGGCTCCCGTCCCGCACACACACAGGCTCCCGTCCCGCACACACACAGGCTCCCGTCCCGCACACACAGAGGCTCCCGTCCCGCACACACACACAGGCTCCCGTCCCTCCCGTCCCGCACACACACACACAGGCTCCCGTCCCGCACACACACAGGCTCCCGTCCCGCACACACACAGGCTCCCGTCCCGCACACACACAGGCTCCCGTCCCTCCCACACACAGGCTCCCGTCCCTCCCACACACAGGCTCCCGTCCCTCCCGTCCCGCGCACACACAGGCTCCCGTCCCGCACACACACAGGCTCCCGTCCCGCACACACACAGGCTCCCGTCCCGCACACACACAGGCTCCCGTCCCTCCCGTCCCGCGCACACACAGGCTCCCGTCCCGCACACACACAGGCTCCCGTCCCGCACACACATGCTCCCGTCCCGCACACACAGGCTCCCGTCCCTCCCGTCCCGCGCACACACAGGCTCCCGTCCCGCACACACACAGGCTCCCGTCCCGCACACACATGCTCCCGTCCCGCACACACACAGGCTCCCGTCCCTCCCACACACAGGCTCCCGTCCCTCCCACACACAGGCTCCCGTCCCTCCCACACACAGGCTCCCGTCCCGCGCACACACAGGCTCCCGTCCCGCACACACAGAGGCTCCCGTTCCGCACACACAGGCTCCCGTCCCTCCCGTCCCGCGCACACACAGGCTCCCGTCCCGCACACACAGGCTCCCGTCCCGCACACACAGAGGCTCCCGTTCCGCACACACAGGCTCCCGTCCCTCCCGTCCCGCGCACACACAGGCTCCCGTCCCGCACACACACAGGCTCCCGTCCCGCACACACACAGGCTCCCGTCCCGCACACACAGGCTCCCGTCCCGCACACACAGAGGCTCTCGTCCCGCACACACAGAGGCTCTCGTCCCGCACACACAGAGGCTCTCGTCCCGCACACACAGAGGCTCTCGTCCCGCACACACAGGCTCCCGTCCCGCACACACACAGGCTCCCGTCCCTCCCGTCCCGCACACACACAGGCTCCCGTCCCGCACACACACAGGCTCCCGTCCCTCCCACACACAGGCTCCCGTCCCTCCCACACACAGGCTCCCGTCCCTCCCACACACAGGCTCCCGTCCCTCCCGTCCCGCGCACACACAGGCTCCCGTCCCGCACACACAGGCTCCCGTCCCGCACACACAGAGGCTCCCGTTCCGCACACACAGGCTCCCGTCCCGCACACACAGAGGCTCTCGTTCCGCACACACAGGCTCCCGTCCCTCCCGTCCCGCACACACACAGGCTCCCGTCCCGCACACAGGCTCCCGTCCCGCACACACACAGGCTCCCGTCCCGCACACACACAGGCTCCCGTCCCGCACACACACAGGCTCCCGTCCCGCACACACACAGGCTCCCGTCCCGCACACACACAGGCTCCCGTCCCGCACACAGGCTCCCGTCCCGCACACACACAGGCTCCCGTCCCGCACACACACAGGCTCCCGTCCCGCACACACACACACGCTTGTAAAACATGACTTTATTCACGGTGCAAAGTTTGGGCCCTCCACATGTGTCGCCCTTTTGGACTGGTGTGTTCATCGTGTTGTTCCCACACTGATGACCCACAGGCTCCTCCCCCTTCATGAAAACGGTATGTTTGTTTGTTTATGCGTTTTATGTTTGTTTTTGTTGTTTTAAGGTTAAAAAAGTGGCACAAAATGTATTTTAACCTTACACACTCTTTGAGAGTGACAAGTAAATGAAAGGCTAGTTAGAGAATATTGATGTATTATTGAT
>NW_027315855.1:0-30000 GCF_026437365.1 Eucyclogobius newberryi | reverse complement strand
CAATGTAAGAATTGGTTGTTTCCCGGTGACAGTTTTTTCCCACAAACGCTTCAGCACTTTTGACTTGAGCAGAAGTCGTACCATCGTCCAGAATGACCATGAGCGGCGCCAGGAGGTCACACATGCCCTGGACATAGCCCGTCTCCAGATGCTCCCAAACGTAACTGAGGGAAGATAATCAAGAACACACTTTATTCATCAATACTCTTTACTCACACTTTATCTGTTTAAAAGTGTATTTAAAATGTCAATAAAAAGAATAATTAGATAATGACTCCGATCATCAAAACAAGACGAGTCATAAACTCACAGGTGACATTTCAAACCCGAGCGGGCGAGACGTGTTTGTCGAGACTAAATGACTAAAGTGTTCACACAGAATAAACCGCTCGGGAGGCCTGCTCGCCCGCCTGCCCGCTCGCCCACCCGCCCGCCCGCCCGCTCGCCCGCTCACCCGCCCGCCCGCTCGCTCGCCCGCTCACCCGCCCGCCCGCCCCCTTGCCCGCCCGCTCGGGAAGCGCGCCCGCCCGCTCGGGAAGCGCGCTCGCCCGCCCGCTCGCCCGGGGTCAGGAGCTCGGACCTGCACATGATGTTCCGCAGCTTCTCTAAATTGGCCGTGGTGAAGTAGCAATAGTTCCTGTCGCAGCGCTGCACGTCTTTGTCGATCCTGTGCAGGTTCAGGGCCACCGTGTCCAGCAACTCAATCTGTCGAGGACAAAAACACACAGAGGCTTTACAGTCACAATCTGCACTTTCATATCGTGCTCTGTAAACGGGAACGGTTTTGCCTCATTTCTTTGACTTCTCTCAAAGCCTCTACTCTCTTTATGTCATGCTAACGCTAATGCTAATGCTAATGTTAGACGCATTATGACCTGGAAATATCAGCTTGTGGCTCTCGACAAAGCGAGTGCCGTGCGGCCATAAACAGGAAACAGCTGTCGCTAATGTGCTTCAATTCAATTTATTTTTGTAACGCCCATAATCACAGTTGCCTCTGAAAAATGAATCAGACAATGTCTGTGGTGGCGAGGGACGATGTCCCAGAGTCCTCTGTCCTTAGACCCTCCTTCTCGGCCAGGAAAAACTACAAAAAACCTCCTTGGGAAAAAGTAGAAACCTGGAGGAGTTCCAGTGAAGGAGAGATCTGACTCTCACAGCTAGCTCTGTGTTGCTAATGCTCCACATAGTCGTTAGCATCAGTGGAAATACGGCGCTTTAGCACGAGATCAAGTCAGAGTTTGGAGAAGAAGTGTCTCTGTCACTTTTGGGTCGCCTCATTGTCGTATTTTGTTGTTTTTAGTTTGTTTTTTGTCACTTTTGGTCCACTTTTGTTGCTAAAAGTCTCTTTCAGTTGCAATATGTCACTTTATGTTGCTTTCAGTAACGGTTTTGTTGTTTATTGTCACTTTTTTGTCCCTTTTAGTGTTGTTTTTGCTGCTTTTTGCCTCTTGTTTTGGAGTCTGCGTTCTCTCTCTCGTCCAATCATCTGGCTGTGCTGTGAAGCTCCTCCCCCTGAGCTAAAGTCCACCTGGAGCCCCAGAGCCAGAGCGCTTTGGGAGCCAGAACCAGGAGTTTGCTTTGGAAGACTTAAACTGGCCCAGACGCTTCTTTAAGACAGTTCAGAGACATTTGGACAAAAGTGAACCAGTCAAAACGTGGCTCACTTTTGCCTTTCACAAACCGTGTAAGACGACAGCGAGGGCGAGATCTTCTCCGCCTTGTCTCCGTTGGTGACCAGTTTGTCCAGCTGTGAGCAGAGTCTGTCCGTGTCTTTGGTCTTGTCCTCAGCCCCGGTCCCGTCCTCGTTGGGCCCCGGCTCGTCCTCGTTGGGCCCCGGCTCGTCCTCGTTGGGCCCCGGCTCGTCCTCGTTGGGCCCCGGCTCGTCCTCGGTGCTGGACATGAGCTGCGAGTGGGCCGAGGTCACAGAGTAGTTCCTGGAGGAGGGCAGGCCTGAGTCTGGAGAGTCGAACTCCAGCAGGGGGCGCTCCTCGGGGGGCAGGGCATGGGCGGGCAGCAGGGCAGCGGCGGTGGTGGTGGGGGGCATGTCCCCGGCGCTGGGTGTGCTCTGGCTGCCGGCGTCGGGCTCGTCCACCGACATGAAGACCTGCACGAAGAGTCACGCCAGTTTCACCAGGCGAAATAAATCAAATCATATCGTGCAGCCGAGTGGAAGGGCTACTGTGCGGTACCATGTTACTGTGTGTGTTACTGTGTGTGTTACTGTGTGTGTTACTGTGTGTGTTACTGTGTGTGTTACTGTGCGGTACCATGTTACTGTGCGTGTTACTATGTGTGTTACTGTGTGTGTTACTGTGTGTGTTACTGTGTGTGTTACTGTGTGTGTTACTGTGCGGTACCATGTTACTGTGCGTGTTACTGTGCGTGTTACTGTGCATGTTACTGTGCGTGTTACTGTGCGTGTTACTGTGCGTGCTACTGTGCGTGCGTGTTACTGTGCGTGTTACTGTGCGTGTTACTGTGCGTGCGTGTTACTGTGCGTGTTACTGTGCGTGTTACTGTGCGTGTTAATGTGCGTGTTACTGTGCGCGTTACTGTGCGTGTTACTGTGCGCGTTACTGTGCGTGTTACTGTGCATGTTACTGTGCGTGTTACTGTGCGTGTTACTGTGCGTGCTACTGTGCGTGCGTGTTACTGTGCGTGTTACTGTGCGTGCTACTGTGCGTGCGTGTTACTGTGCGTGTTACTGTGCGTGTTACTGTGCGTGCGTGTTACTGTGCGTGTTACTGTGCGTGTTACTGTGCGTGTTACTGTGCGTGCTACTGTGCGTGCGTGTTACTGTGCGTGTTACTGTGCGTGCTACTGTGCGTGCGTGTTACTGTGCGTGTTACTGTGCGTGCTACTGTGCGTGCGTGTTACTGTGCGTGTTACTGTGCGTGTTACTGTGCGTGTTACTGTGCGTGTTACTGTGCGTGCGTGTTACTGTGCGTGTTACTGTGCGTGTTACTGTGCATGCGTGTTACTGTGCGTGTCCCGACCTCGTTGCTGAGCGTGGAGTCGCGGTGCACGAGGCGGAGCACGTGGCTGTCGATGCTGCTTCCCGACGACAGCTTGGCAAAGATGGCCGACTGCATCTCCTTCTCCCGCTGCTTCACGATGAGCTCACAGGCTTTCCACTCACGCATCACCTGCTGGTACCGCTCCGACACGCGCGCGTCCACCTGCACGGGTAACACGGGTACACACGGGTTAACGCGGGTTAACACGGGTAAACACGCGTAAACACATGTAAACACGCGGAAAAACACGAAACAACACGCAGAACAACACGGGTAAACACGTGGAACAACACGGGTAAACACGTGGAACAACACGCAGAACAACACGGGTAAACACACGGAACAACACGGAACAACACGCAGAACAACACGGGTAAACACACGGAACAACACGAAACAACGCGTGGAACAACACGGAACAACACGCAGAACAACACGGGTAAACACGTGGAACAACACGAAACAACACGCAGAACAACACGGGTAAACACGTGGAACAACACGAAACAACAGGCAGAACAACACGGAACAACGCGTGGAACAACACGGGTAAACACGGACGAAATAACTTAATTCTCAAATGTACAGAAATGAGGCGACTGGAGGCAAAGTAAAGTAAACCATAAAACATTAAATCTGTAACTCAAATTACATCGAAATGCTAATGATTTTAAGTCTTTATAACAAAACATATGTAAAAAATTAAAGCAAAATTTCTGGGTAAAAATGTAATTGGAAAACAAAAAAATTCTACTTTGAGTGTCAGGAAAAATATGTAACATATCTGTAAATAAAATGAAAAACTGTGGCGAGCTCAACATTTCTGTGAGTTTTTGTTCAGTAAAACCTAAAAATGATCAAAAATGTAAAGTGTGTGTCATAAAGTGCTGGTAAATGTCCAGTAAATGCAGTAAAATCCAGAGTTAAATGTGTTTAAAGCAGCTCGTGTTTGTTCACGTGACGCGTCTTTCGTTTGACCCGGGTGCAGTCGAACCCTGGGCGTGGCTCAGTACCTGGCCCAGGTCTTTCTTGGCCATCCCAAACTTGTAATGACCCAACAGGAAAGGCCACACCTCCTTCCTGATCTCGTGTTGAACTCCTCCGTAGTAAACCAGCCGCAGCAGCTCCAGCTCTTTGTAATTCTGCACAAAAATGATCCAAAATGTTTAAAAACAAGTCACTTATGACAAATAAGACGTTTTTACAGTCAGAGAATTAGACGCAGCAACTGACGATTATGATAACAACAAATAAGAACTCTACAGACAAATGATAACACTAATTAATTAACAGTCACTAGGGCCGATGCTAGCCATTCAGGAGCCCTGAGCAGTAATACTTTTTTATTTTAAATATAAACCATAATCCTAAATGATTTGTACATTTATAAGAAGTTGAACACTCTGGCTTCCCGCAGGCTGCAGTGTCAGCTCAGCAGTTCATCACATCAGCTCCACACTTGTTTCATTGTCTTTTTCACGTTCTCTAATCGATTAATTCATAATCTAAAGACCCTTTTTGCTCCTTGTGATTCGTAGAAGACATATGTGGATCAAAAGTGTTCCTAGCTGTGCCCCTGATCTGTCTAAACTGTGGCTTGTAGGTGCCCCTAAACTTCGCCAACTTCATATAGGCGAGTCCATTGAGTCCTAGTTTGAACTGATAAAGAACTAAAGACACTGTAGGCCTACTGCCGATCCAAACTTGTAGACCAGGCTGGTGCCCCCAAACATTCCAGGTCAGGCTGGTGCCCCTCAACCATCCAGGTCAGGCTGGTGCCACGCAACAGTCCAGATCAGGCTGGTGCCCCTCAACATTCCAGGTCAGGCTGGTGCCCCTCAACAGTTCAGGTCAGGCTGGTGCCCCCAAACATTCCAGGTCAGGCTGGTGCCCCTCAACCATCCAGGTCAGGCTTGTGCCCCTAAACCATCCAGGTCAGGCTGGTGCCCCTCAACAGTCCAGATCAGGCTGGTGCCCCTCAACAGTCCAGGTCAGGCTGGTGCCCCTCAACACTCAATTGATCTGGTCCCGACTCACGACCCTCGTGTGTCACCCTCAGCATCCTTCACATACATCTAATTGTCCTCCTCTGTGATTGGTCTAAAAGGATGCGATGGACAGGAAAAGCCACGTTCAAATGAGTGAAGAGAGCGGTGCAGTGTTTGATGAAGGAGCTCCTGAACGTCCTCCGGCTCCTGCACACGGCGCCGCTGCAGACAGTTCATCGTTCACACTCGTTATGAAGCCAGAGGACGAAGGCTTAAGAATAGAACTGGACTGCGATTAGACCGTAATAAGGCCGAGATATGCACCCGTGATCTCACAGAGGAACGAGTCATTATTTATGCACGCTCTAGAGGCCTTCGGGCAATTCACACCTATATTTGGTTAAAAATGTGTTTAAAAAGTCTCAGTAAATAGAAATAAAGTTGGTCACAAGCAGATGAGAACCAGGACATTAAAGGTTCTGGAGGAAAAAAAGCCTCATCGCTGTAAAATCCTAAGTGTTTAAAAGAGTTGGCTGAATACATTTGTTTAACTTTGAGCAGACATTTGGCACTTCTCGATCCAGTCATGACCCAGAGGACTTTAGAGCACGCCGTGTTCTCTTTTAAAACCATCACTGACACATCTGCACATTCAGAGTGAATATAATCTGTTGTACCTGTCCTCATTGTTAAACCGTTTGAACGATTACTTTACTTCACTGCGGTACGGAAGCCCAGTTCTGCCAGAGAATAAAGACTAAAAGGAAGTCATATTGTGAGTTTAAAAGTAATAATTTCTCTGTCAAAATGCAATCTGCTCCTTAAAACTTCTGTTAAACTCTGTAATGATTGAAACATTTGAGAGTTTTGAACTGTTTGTAGTGTTTTTACTGCGGTTGGAAACTGGCTTTTGCTACATCTGCAGCAAAGCATCTTGTGTGATGAATGAATGATGTTTTCTCCAGGTTCATGTGGATGAAACGTTAAGTCCGATCGACTCCCACACAGTAAATCTTCTGTTCACCTGAGTTCAAACCATGAGCTCGGCACAAACGTCAAAGTGAAACACGTTTATCAGAGACAAGTCGATACAGATTCTGCTCATCACTGACGAGGAGGAAACGCCAGAGCCACCCCTGAACGCTCAGCGATAACGACGAGCCGGAGACTATCACAAGTAACACTCGTAGTAACAGTACTTTGCAGTCCTTCTGGTACTTCTTTTTGCGTAGTAGCAGTAGTAGTACTTGTACCTTGCAGTCCTTCTGGTACTTGCTCCACACTTCTCTGCTCAGTCCTCCAGATGCTTCACACGGTCGGTCTGGAGGAACCATGCTGTGGTTCACCAGCGCCGACAGGTGAGTGCGAACCGTCGACAGGTGTCGGCAGTACGCCAGCCCTGCAACACACGGGAGGGTCAGCGGCAGGGTCAGCGGGAGGGGCAGCGGGAGGGTCAGCGGGAGGGGCAGCGGGAGGGTCAGCGAGAGGGCATCTGACCCATGAGGAGGGCATCTGACACATTTCTCTGGCCCACCTCGGCTGCTTTACTTTCTTTTCGTTGATATCGATATATCTTCTCGTTAAATAGTGTGTTTTGGATGATTTAAAAGATGATTTAGAGCTTTTTTAAACACTTGTTGCTCTGAGTAAATAGTTGCAGTTGTTGCTGTTCTTGTCTTTTTCAATTACAACACATTCATACAAAACAACGACGATGTCTCGATTGGATTTTAGAGTTGACTGAAACTTAATAACATTTTATTACATTTCGCCGACACCAAAACAATATGTTGTAATAAAAAATCAATAAAGCAGAAGCAGTTTACGACGAGAGCGAGTCATTATGAGTTCTGTAAATGAATTATTCACACACGACACCAGGAGACGCTCAGATTAAAAGAATCCAGGACTAAACCAGGACTAAACCAGGACTAAACCAGGTCTAAACCAGGTCTAAACCAGGACTAAACCAGGTCTAAACCAGGTCTAAACCAGGACTAAACCAGGACTAAACCAGGTCTAAACCAGGTCTAAACCAGGACTAAACCAGGTCTAAACCAGGTCTAAACCAGGACTAAACCAGGACTAAACCAGGTCTAAACCAGGTCTAAACCAGGACTAAACCAGGACTAAACCAGGTCTAAACCAGGACTAATCCAGGACTAAACCAGGACTAAACCAGGACTAAACCAGGAGTAAACCAGGAGTAAACCAGGAGTAAACCAGGAATAATCCAGGTCTAAACCAGGACTAAACCAGGTCTAAACCAGGACTAAACCGGGACTAATCCAGGACTAAACCAGGTCTAGTTGTGTCTGAGTCGTAGTATTTGTACTCACAGCCGTAGAAGGCTCTGGAGACGATCTGCCGCTTCATGTTCTGACACAACATCTTCAGAGGAACTCTGTCAGAGAAATAACACACTTAGTGAGGAAGCATCCGAGGGAGCATCCGAGGGAGCACCCAAGAGTGTCGTGGGCACAGGTGGTGTAGTAGTAGTAATAATAGTACTTATTACTTGTGTATATCTGCAATGTCGTGGACACAGGTGTAGTAGTAGTAGTAGTAATAGTACTTCTTACGTGTGTATATCTGCAGTGTCGTAGACACAGGTGCAGTACTAGTAGTAATAGTACTTCTTACGTGTGTATATCTGCAGTGTCGTGGACACAGGTGTAGTAGTAGTAGTAGTAATAGTACTTCTTACGTGTGTATATCTGCAGTGTCGTGGACACAGGTGCAGCTCAGCTCAAACGACATGTTTGTCGCGGCCGTGGAGCAGGAAACACAGGCGGGATCAACGTCAGACTGTTGCCACGACGAAGGACTCCCTCCCAGACCAGAGACCTCGGACCCTTCGGTCAGATCTGAGAGAGAGAGAGTAAAACCTCCTCAACTCTGACCACAAGCGTCGGCTCCGAGAAGAAACAGCTTTTGTTGGTTTGATGGAGTTAAAGGGACGGTTCAGCTTCAGAGGCCACGCCCTGTCTTAACCCTTTGTGACCTGCAGGGGGCGCTGTGCCTACTGTGGGGGCGTGTTATCCAGCCTGTGCACTTCAAATGACTTAATGAAATGTACAGAAGAGACAAAAATATTGTTTATGTCATAAATGTGTGCTTTTTATTTGTATTCTCATTAGATTTGGCCCGTTTGGGTCACAAAGGGTTATTAAATGACTTGGACGTTCAAACATTTTCTCCAAAACGTTTGCTTGAAGAGACAAACTTGAACCATCCCTTTAAGAGATGGAGCGCGGATGGACAGTGGGAGAAAACACCAGGAGGAGAGAAGAGGGTCAAAGGTCAGAAATGACGAGACGAGCGGAAGATGCAGGAGAAGCAAAGCTGGTGTTCGGAAGTGAAAGAGCGAAAGAAAGAGAGGGAAAGATGTGGAGAAAGAGGAGAGGGCCATGTCGTGTGGACAGGGGGGCGGACGCAGAAGCCGTGCAGATGCAGGGACACAAGGGGGTCAAAAGGGGTCAAAAGGGGGAGAAAAACAACAACAAAAAAACACCATGGCGGACACGAGGAGAGAGAGAGATGGAAAACCAACAAAAGTGCAACCGCTCTTCGCCGACGCCGGGCGCTTGTGAGCCCGTCCCGAGACCGGAGCCCACAGACCGGCCACACACAAAAAAAAAAACGGGGAAAGTTCAAACACGTTTCGTAAAGTTTGTCCCAGTCCGTGCGTCTACAGCGGAACCCCACGGAACCCAAACGACAAAGGAGAGAAGGGAAGGAGAGAAGGGAAGGAGAGAAGGGAAGGAGACAAGGGAAGGAGAGGTTAGAGTGAGCAGCACCGCGATGGAGAGACAAAAGAGAGAGAGAGAGAGGGGGAGGAGAGAGGGAGGAAACTCAAATGTGTGATGGCGACAGACTCGTGGGGCAGAGGAGCAGAGGTCCATGCAGCAGGGTCACATGGGTGAGGGACCACGCGGGGGTCAGGGGTCGTTCTCCAGGACGGTCGACCGAGGAAGTTAGAGAAGGAGAGGAGACGTCGGGCTTGGTGTCAGTTTTTGTTTCATGCGGATCGGCCCCGGTATTCGCAGAGACGTGACCTCTGACCTCTGACCCTGACACCGAGGTGAATGTGGTGATGTCGTGTGATGTGCGGCCGAGCTCTGCCCCGTGTGGTCAGAGGAGGGTCTGACCGATGTGTTCAGATAAAGCCTAGAGAGATGTTAGGTGCTGTTGCCGTGGCAGCGGCGGCGGCCATCTTGTGACTGGAGAAGCAGCAAAATTTGAATATAAAATCATGTCAAAACTGATGCTTGATTACTTCTGTTTCCTTGACGACCGTCACTATAAACAAACATTTATTACATATCATTATAAACATGTTTGTTACAGATTTGTTTGGTCGAACACGAGCGTATTTATTACAAAATGAGGGTTAAAAAGCGCAGCTCTGCATCAGTTTGTCTGAGTTCTTTGGAGCTGGACGTTGCGACAGGTTACCATGGCGACCATGGTCTCTTTTTAGACTTCATCCTCACTCACTGGGCGTGACGCCGCAGCGCCGTTCAAACACGATCTGCCAAGGCCACTTCAGGGGGAAACGAGTCCAGAGGGTCCGGCCCGTCCCACAATGCAACACAATACGGTGGTCGAACACGGTCGTGCCCCGAACTACTACTACTACTACTGCTGCAACTACTACTACTACTACTGCTGCAACTACTACTACTACTACTGCTGCAACTACTACTACTACTACTGCTGCAACTACTACTACTACTACTGCTGCAACTACTACTACTACTACTGCTGCAACTACTACTACTACTACTGCTGCAACTACTACTACTACTACTGCTGCAACTACTACTACTACTACTGCTGCAACTACTACTACTACTACTACTAGTACTACTACTACTACTACTACTACTACTACTACTACTACTACTACTACTACTACTACTAATAATGTAATAAGCTAATAATATTATCGATTTCGACAGGTAAAACGCTGTGAGCTGCACGGACAGACAAGAGCGTAAATCTAACGCAGCTGTTTACGATAAACCAATATCTGAACCGATCTTTGCCTTTACTCCCATAAACGCAAGTACAATCCAACTTATGATATTACACGTTAGCGACGCACATACTTCACAAACTACTTCACAAACTACCTCACAAACTACCTCACAAACTACCTCACAAACTACTTCACAAACTACTTCACAAACTAATCATGAGTTATTTGTGAATTAGCCCGACCTCGCGGCTTTTCATTAGCGGCGCTCATCGATCGCCCGTCGTTTAGAATCACGCAAATCGAACTTTTCTCATCTCCGATTAAACGAGTTTTGTGCTTCGCTCAATGATTCCGCTGCGATGCTTTTCAGCTTCAAAGCCACGAGTCTTTAACAGCCTCTGACGGCAACTGAACGTACGTGATCATGTGACATACGCGATCATGTGACATACGCGATCATGTGACATACGTGATCATGTGACATATACGTGATCATGTGACATACGCGATCATGTGACATACGCGATCATGTGACATACGCGATCATGTGACATATACGCGATCATGTGACATATACGCGATCATGTGACATATACGCGATCATGTGACATACGCGATCATGTGACATACGTGATCATGTGACATATACGCGATCATGTGACATACGCGATCATGTGACATACGCGATCATGTGACATATACGCGATCATGTGACATACGCGATCATGTGACATACGTGATCATGTGACATATACGCGATCATGTGACATATACGCGATCATGTGACATATACACGATCATGTGACATATACGTGATCATGTGACATACGCGATCATGTGACATACGCGATCATGTGACATACGCGATCATGTGACATACGCGATCATGTGACATACGTGATCATGTGACATACGCGATCATGTGACATATACGTGATCATGTGACATACGCGATCATGTGACATATACGCGATCATGTGACATACGCGATCATGTGACATACGCGATCATGTGACATACGCGATCATGTGACATACGCGATCATGTGACATACGTGATCATGTGACATACGCGATCATGTGACATATACGTGATCATGTGACATACGCGATCATGTGACATATACGCGATCATGTGACATACGTGATCATGTGACATACGCGATCATGTGACATACACGATCATGTGACATACGTGATCATGTGACATACGCGATCATGTGACATACGCGATCATGTGACATACGTGATCATGTGACATACGCGATCATGTGACTTACGCGATCATGTGACATATACGCGATCATGTGACATACGCGATCATGTGACTTACGTGATCATGTGACATATACGTGATCATGTGACATACGCGATCATGTGACATACGCGATCATGTGACGTGGGAACAAAGGGTCAACACCATTACAACTCCTGACCATCGACCAACCTTGTCGTCCAAGCTATCGAACTGAACTGACCCTCACTTTCCACCTCTGGACGAAACCAAGAAGATCACGGAGAGCAGAGAAGAGGACAGAGAGACGTCGGGAGGAAGCAGAGAAGAGGACAGAGAGACGTCGGGAGGAAGCAGAGAAGAGGACAGAGAGACGTCGGGAGGAAGCAGAGAAGAGGACAGAGAGACGTCGGGAGGAAGCAGAGAAGAGGACAGAGAGACGTCGGGAGGAAGCAGAGAAGAGGACAGAGAGACGTCGGGGGAGGAAGCAGAGAAGAGGACAGAGAGACGTCGGGAGGAAGCAGAGGAGAGGACAGAGAGACGTCGGGAGGAAGCAGAGAAGAGGACAGAGAGACGTCGGGAGGAAGCAGAGGAGAGGACAGAGAAACGTCGGGAGGAAGCAGAGAAGAGGACAGAGAGACGTCGGGAGGAAGCAGAGGAGAGGACAGAGAGACGTCGGGAGGAAGCAGAGGAGAGGACAGAGAGACGTCGGGAGGAAGCAGAGAAGAGGACAGAGAGACGTCGGGAGGAAGCAGAGGAGAGGACAGAGAGACGTCGGGAGGAAGCAGAGAAGAGGACAGAGAGACGTCGGGAGGAAGCAGAGGAGAGGACAGAGAGACGTCGGGAGGAAGCAGAGGAGAGGACAGAGAGACGTCGGGAGGAAGCAGAGAAGAGGACAGAGAGACGTCGGGAGGAAGCAGAGAAGAGGACAGAGAGACGTCGGGAGGAAGCAGAGAAGAGGACAGAGAGACGTCAGGAGGAAGCAGAGGAGAGGACAGAGAGACGTCGGGAGGAAGCAGAGGAGAGGACAGAGAGACGTCGGGAGGAAGCAGAGAAGAGGACAGAGAGACGTCGGGAGGAAGCAGAGGAGAGGACAGAGAGACGTCGGGAGGAAGCAGAGAAGAGGACAGAGAGACGTCGGGAGGAAGCAGAGAAGAGGACAGAGAGACGTCGGGAGGAAGCAGAGAAGAGGACAGAGAGACGTCGGGAGGAAGCAGAGAAGAGGACAGAGAGACGTCGGGAGGAAGCAGAGGAGAGGACAGAGAGACGTCGGGAGGAAGCAGAGGAGAGGACAGAGAGACGTCGGGAGGAAGCAGAGAAGAGGACAGAGAGACGTCGGGAGGAAGCAGAGAAGAGGACAGAGAGACGTCGGGAGGAAGCAGAGAAGAGGACAGAGAGACGTCGGGAGGAAGCAGAGAAGAGGACAGAGAGACGTCGGGAGGAAGCAGAGGAGAGGACAGAGAGACGTCGGGAGGAAGCAGAGAAGAGGACAGAGAGACGTCGGGAGGAAGCAGAGAAGAGGACAGAGAGACGTCGGGAGGAAGCAGAGAAGAGGAAGAGCGTGATCAGGTTCAGGGAGACGTGACGGACACAGAGCCGAAAGTGTGAATCCTGCGTTTGAGTCAGAACCAAAATGTCTTTCCATGACTTTCCTCCGCTTTGTTTCATTTCTTGTTTTGTATGAATTCCCAAAAGTGCGTCACCGTCACGAGGCGTCACCTCTCTCCCTCTCTCTCTCTCTCTCTCCCTCTCTCTCTCTCTCTCTCCCTCTCTCTCCCTCCCTCTCTCTCTCTGTCTCTCGCTCTCTGTCTGTCTCTCTCTCTCTCTCTGTCTCTCTCTCTCTGTCTCTCTCTCTCTCGCTCTCTGTCTCTCTCTCTCTCTCTCTCTGTCTCTCTCTCTCTCTCTCTCTCTCTCTGTCTCTCTCTCTCTCTGTCTCTCTCTCTGTCTCTCTCTCTCTCTCTCTGTAACAGACCAGGACACGAGCTCCGCCCACTGAAACTTCACTGACTTTAATTTGCTTTAATGAGTCTTTAATAAGTGTCATTTAGATCCGCCCCATTTCCTCAGAATCACAGGGTCTGAGTCTTCTGGAGTTGGACATGACATCTTCTTTTTGTGTCTCCTTTGTTAGATTTGACCTAAATGCCCAGAAAAGATTCTGGGGGACAACCCCCAAACCCCCTTTCAGGAAGTACCCTCTCATCCCAGGCTGTACCTTGTGTAACTTCCACTGCTCTGGAAATTGTCTCCTAAATCTAAGTCCAGCACAAAGGTCAGGAGGTAAATACTAGATGTAGTTTGTCTGTGTAGATTCAATGTTACTGACTCAAATGAGGAAATCACAGGAAAGAAGGACAAGGAGGGACGAAGAGGGACGAAGAGGGACAAAGAGGGATGAAGAGGAGCCAAGAGGGACAAAGAGAAGAGGAACCAAGAGGGACGAAGAGGGACCAAAAGGGATGAAGAGGGACGAAAAGAAGGGGGACCAAGAGAGATCCAGAGGGACCAAGAGGGACAAAGAGGGACGAAGAGGGACAAAGAGAAGAGGAACCAAGAGGGACCAAAAAGGATGAAGAGGGACCAAAAGAAGAGGGACCAAAAGAAGAGGGACCAAGAGAGCTCAAGATGGACGAAAAGAAGAGGAACCAAGAGAGATCAAGAGAGATCAAGAGGGACCAAGAAGGACCAAGAGGGATAAAGAAGAGGGACGAAGAGAGATGAAGGGAAGAAGGCCGAAGAGGGACCAAGAGGGATCAAGAGAGACCAAGAGAAGAGGAATCAAGAGGAACCAAGAGGGACCAAGAGGAACAAACAGGAACGAAGAAGAACAAAGAGGGACAAAGAGAAGAGGGACCAAAAGGGATCAAGAAGGACCAAGAGGGACCAAGAGGGACCAAGAGGGACCAAGAGGGACCAAGAGGAACAAACAGGAACGAAGAAGAACAAAGAGGGACAAAGAGAAGAGGGACCAAAAGGGATCAAGAAGGACCAAGAGGGACCAAGAGGGACCAAGAGGGACCAAGAGGTTGTAGATGCAGCTGCAACGTTTGTGAGCATTCGAGTGTGATGAGGAGGGATGAAGATGGAGGAAAGAGAGAGAGAGAGAGAGGACGGGGGATGAAGATGGAGGAGAGAGAGAGAGGACGGGGAATGAAGATGGAGGAGAGAGAGAGAGAGGACGGGGGGATGGAGGCGGGGCAGAGGGTTGGTGGTAACCTTTGTGGGCATTTGGGTTCGTGAGGTTCCTTGAGCAGATCATTGAGATCATGGCGTGGAGCCGGTCTTCCTCCTCCTCGTCATCGTCCAGAGACGGAGCGCGGCTGCCCGTCGAGTGGTGGTAGTTTATGGTGACTGTGTTCACACAACAGCGTTAAGACAAGAAGACAGCGAGGGCAAAGGTCGATCAGAAGGTCGACCAGAAGGTCGACCAGAAGGTCGATCAGGGCGAGACGGAGAGGAAGAACGAGGGACACGAGAGAAGAGACACTTCCTCTGGCGTAAAACCAAAGTCGAGACTGTGTCAACTGTGTTTTGATCATTGTCATTTTTCTCTGGATTAAACAGATTTTCACCAGATTTAGCCTTTATTTGGTTTAAATGTATTCAAACATGTCACTGTACAATAGAAATCCTCTTTTGTAAATACTCGTTACTGGGCGAGATTCAAGAAAGTACAATTATATTCAAGTTGACTCACTTTTATTCACAGGCGACAGTTGTGTATTTTATTAATCTGTTCAGTTACTTTTTTATCTGTTTTTATTGTATTTATGGTGGTTTCTATTTATTTGGGGGTTCATTTTTCTAGGAGCAGAGAACTGAACCAGGACTGAACCAGGTCTAAACCAGGACTAAACCAGGTCTAAACCAGGACTAAACCAGGACTAAACCAGGACTAAACCAGGACTAAACCAGGACTAAACCAGGACTAAACCAGGACTAAACCAGGACTAAACCAGGACTAAACCAGGACCTCTTCGTGACTCATGGCAGGACCTCGAGCCTTAAACACTTTCAAACTTTGCAGCCGATAAAGGCATAAAATCGAGTTCAAAGTTGGATAATTCTCTTCTTCTGTAAAAACTCGCTCTGGGTCAGAAACAAAACAAACTTCTCTTTTCTCTTTTGTCCTCAGAAAACTCACTTACAAAAGTCTAAAATGAGTTTGTTTCACTTGAGGCACATTTAAGTGGAACATTGAGACAAACTGACCAGAATAAGACTTAACTGAATTCATGCCAGTTTTTGTTTCATGAGAACAGTTGTGATTATTATAGTAGTCGTCACATGATTATTCATATTGTACATATTAATATTGTCTTAATATATTTTTAACCTAATAAAGGCTGAAATATCATGACTGAATCATGGCCTATTTTGGGTCATCTTTGGGAGCTACTTTGGGTCATCTTTGGGGCCTACTTTGGGTCATCTTTGGGGCCTATTTTGAATCATCTTTGGGACCTATTTTAGGTCATCTTTAGGGCCTATTTTGGGTCATCTTTGGGGCCTACTTTGGGTCATTTTTGGGTCATCTTTCGGGTCATCGTTGGGTCATATTTGGGGTCATATGCAGGGTCATCTTTGGGGCCTACTTTGGGTCATATTTGGGGTCATATCTAGGGTCATCTTTGGGGTCATATCTAGGGTCATATGTAGGGTAATATGTAGAGCCATATGTAGGGTCTTCTTAGGGTCATCTTTGGGGTAATATGTAGGGTCATATATAGGGTCATATGTAGGGCCATATGTAGGGTCATCTTGGTCATATGTAGGGTAATATGTAGGGCCATATGTAGGGTCTTCTTTGGGGATAATATGTAGGGTCATATATAGGGTCATATGTAGGGCCATATGTAGGGTCATCTTAGGGTCATATGTAGGGCCATATGTAGGGTCATATGTAGGGTCACCTTAGGGTCATCTTTGGGGGTAATATGTAGGGTCATATGTAGGGTCATCTTAGGGTCATCTTTGGGGTAATATGTAGGGTCATATGTAGGGTCATATGTAGGGCCATATGTAGGGTCATCTTAGGGTCATATGTAGGGCCATATGTAGGGTCATATGTAGGGTCACCTTAGGGTCATCTTTGGGGGTAATATGTAGGGTCATATGTAGGGTCATCTTAGGGTCATCTTTGGGGTAATATGTAGGGTCATATGTAGGGTCATATGTAGGGCCATATGTAGGGTCATCTTAGGGTCATCTTTGGGGTAATATGTAGGGTCATATGTAGGGTCATATGTAGGGCCATATGTAGGGTCATATATAGGGTCATCTTAGGGTCATCTTTGGGGGAGAGTGGGTTGGTTGGACTCACTGGCGTCGTAGCGATATCCCGGGTAGACGATGCGGAACACGTAGTCCGCCGCGGTCTCCTCCTCTCCGGGCCGGTCCTGGTCCAACAGTCGAGCGGCGCTGCTGCGCTTGCGGAGTTTAGGGAACACTTTACCCTGAGCAGAGGAAGAGCAGAGGAAGAGCAGAGGAAGAGGAGAGGAAGAGCGGAGAGAGAGCAGAGGGAGAGCAGAGGAAGAGCAGAGGAAGAGTAGAGGAAGAGCAGAGGAAGAGCGGAGGAAGAGTAGAGGAAGAGCAGAGGAAGAGGAGTCAAACCTGCACCAGGTCAGTCACATTCACAGTCACAGAAACAGACAAACTGAAGGTTGATCCACAAAAAGAATTCTGGTATTTTTTAGTACGATACAATAATAATAAAAGTGGAATAATTGTCGTCTCTTGTGTGTTTCATGTTTGACAGTTTGTGTAAGAATCTGTCTGAAACAGAAGATGACAGTTCTGTTGTTTGTACGACACGTTGAAATCTCCTCACGCTGACTCTGTGATCAGGCTTGTGTGTCTGCTGCTCTCTGATTGGCTCTTGGTTTAAATCTAAGGCGTTCTATTGGTCGTGGCTGAAAATGTCACAAGGTCAAAGTGTGAAGTATTTATACTGTGTGTCGGGACCGTCTCAGCTCATTGGACAAAACTCTAATGTGAACATGAACCCGACCAATGACGTCATGAGCTCAGGAAACCACGCCCTCAGGAAACCACGCCCTCAGGAAACCACGCCCTCAGGAAACCACGCCCTCTTTAATGCTCTCGTTACCTTTCCTTTCTGTGACCACAGCGGCGGCTCCAGCTGACCTCTAGGCAGAAGACCTGTCTCTAGACACGACAGGAAGGCCAAGAGGTGACCACCAGGAGGGAAGAGCAGAGGAGGACGCTGGATCCCGTCCTGACTGACCAGGACCAGACTGCCACCGCAATCCGCTGTGAGAGAAGAAGAAGAGCGCTGTCAGAAGAGAAGAAGAACGCTGTGAGAGAAGAAGAAGAACGCTGTGAGAGAAGAAGAAGAAGAAGAACGCTGTGAGAGAAGAAGAAGAATGCTGTGAGAGAAGAAGAAGAACGCTGTGAGAGAAGATGAAGAACGCTGTGAGAGAAGGAGAAGAAGAAGAACGCTGTGAGAGAAGATGAAGAACGCTGTGAGAGAAGATGAAGAATGCTGTGAGAGAAGAAGAAGAAGAACGCTGTGAGAGAAGAGAGAACGTGAAGTAGAAGATCATCTTCTATCATCTATCCGTCTGTTAGATATACTGTAGTCTGATCATCTGTCTGTTAGATATACTGTAGTCTGATTATCCGTCTGTTAGATATACTGTAGTCTGATCAACTGTCTGTTAGATATACTGTAGTCTGATCATCTGTCTGTTAGATATACTGTAGTCTGATCATCTGTCTGTTAGATATACTGTAGTCTGATCATCTGTCTGTTAGATATACTGTAGTCTGATCAACTGTCTGTTAGATATACTGTAGTCTGATCATCTGTCTGTTAGATATACTGTAGTCTGATCAACTGTCTGTTAGATATACTGTAGTCTGATCATCTGTCTGTTAGATATACTGTAGTCTGATCATCTGTCTGTTAGATATACTGTAGTCTGATCGTCTGTCTGTTAGATATACTGTAGTCTGATCATCTGTCTGTTAGATATACTGTAGTCTGATCATCTGTCTGTTAGATATACTGTAGTCTGATCGTCTGTCTGTTAGATATACTGTAGTCTGATCATCTGTCTGTTAGATATACTGTAGTCTGATCATCTGTCTGTTAGATATACTGTAGTCTGATTATCTGTCTGTTAGATATACTGTAGTCTGATCATCTGTCTGTTAGATATACTGTAGTCTGATCGTCTGTCTGTTAGATATACTGTAGTCTGATCATCTGTCTGTTAGATATACTGTAGTCTGATCATCTGTCTGTTAGATATACTGTAGTCTGATTATCTGTCTGTTAGATATACTGTAGTCTGATTATCCGTCTGTTAGATATACTGTAGTCTGATCATCTGTCTGTTAGATATACTGTAGTCTGATTATCCGTCTGTTAGATATACTGTAGTCTGATCATCTGTCTGTTAGATATACTGTAGTCTGATCATAGTGAGACGGTGAAGGAGACAGACTCACGTCTCTGATGGCAGTGAAGACAGACGATCTGACGCAGAGGAACGGTCAGAGCGTAGTCCCAGTAGATACTAGAGAGGGACAAGAGGGGGACAAGGGAGGGACAAGAGGGGGACAAGGGAGGGGAGAGGGGGACAAGAGGAGGGACAAGGGGGGGACAAGAGGGGAGAGAGAGGGACAAAGGGGGACAAGAGGGGAGAGAGAGGGACAAGAGGAGGAGAGAGGGACAAGAGGAGAGAGAGAGGGACAAGAGGAGAGAGAGGGGGACAAGGGAGGGGAGAGGGGGACAAGAGGAGGGACAAGGGGGGGACAAGAGGGGAGAGAGAGGGACAAAGGGGGACAAGAGGGGAGAGAGAGGGACAAGAGGAGGAGAGAGGGACAAGAGGAGAGAGAGAGGGACAAGAGGAGAGAGAGGGGGACAAGAGGAGAGAGGGACAAGAGGAGGAGAGAGGGACAAGAGGAGGAGAGAGGGACAAGAGGAGAGAGAGGGGGACAAGAGGAGAGAGAGGGGGACAAGAGGAGGAGAGAGGGACAAGAGGAGGGGAGAGGGACAAGAGGAGGAGAGAGGGACAAGAGGAGGAGAGAGGGACAAGAGGAGGAGAGGGTGAAAAGAGGAGGGAAGAGGGACAAGAGGAGGAGAGAGGGACAAGAGGAGGAGAGAGGGACAAGAGGAGAGAGAGGGGGACAAGAGGAGAGAGAGGGGGACAAGAGGAGGAGAGAGGGACAAGAGGAGGAGAGGGGGAAAAGAGGAGGGAAGAGGGACAAGAGGAGGAGAGAGGGACAAGAGGAGGAGAGAGGGACAAGACGAGGAGAGGGGGAAAAGAGGAGGGAAGAGGGACAAGAGGAGGAGAGAGGGACAAGAGGAGGAGAGAGGGACAAGAGGAGAGAGAGGGGGACAAGAGGAGAGAGAGGGGGATAAGAGGAGGATAGAGGGACAAGAGGAGGAGAGAGGGACAAGAGGAGGAGAGAGGGACAAGAGGAGGAGAGAGGGACAAGAGGAGGAGAGGGGGAAAAGAGGAGGGAAGAGGGACAAGAGGAGGAGAGAGAGGGACAAGAGGAGAGAGAGGGGGACAAGAGGAGGAGAGAGGGACAAGAGGAGAGAGAGGGGGACAAGAGGAGAGAGAGGGGGATAAGAGGAGGATAGAGGGACAAGAGGAGGAGAGAGGGACAAGAGGAGGAGAGAGGGACAAGAGGAGGAGAGAGGGACAAGAGGAGGAGAGGGGGAAAAGAGGAGGGAAGAGGGACAAGAGGAGGAGAGAGATAAACCAGGTCAGATGTGGAGTCCATCTGAAGCTTTTCCTTTTCTAATCAAGACTCGATACATTTGTAGTTGGAAAATAACAGCGACACTGGACACAACATGAATGAACTGTTAAATAAACCGCTCGGTAGTCTGATATACGGTAGTCTGATGTAGCGTAGTCTGATTTAACGTAGTCTGATATACCGTAGTCTGATATACCGTAGTCTGATTAGCCGTGTGAGTGAGCCCCGCCCTCACCTCTTCTCCAGGTCACAGTCGCCCAGCGTGCCGTTGATGAGCTGGTTGGGGGTCCACTTGAGGGTCAGGGTGTCCCCCGCCTGGTGCAGGGACAGGTACCCTCTGAGCACCTCCATCTCCTTCTTCTGGAGACACGAGACACACGATACACATGAGACACACGGGACACATGAGACACACGGGACACACGGGTCAACGCGGGTCAACACGGGTCACACGCGACAGTCCCTCAAAAGAATCAGAAATGACAGTCGCAGGTTCTGGTCCTGGTCTAAACCCGCCCGTCTGCAGACGCCACGCCTGTAAACAGCTCCTGCTCACTCCTGTCTGCAGACGCCACGCCCGTCTGCAGACGCCACGCCTGTAAACAGCTCCTGCTCACTCCTGTCTGCAGACGCCACGCCCGTCTGCAGATGCCACGCCCGTAAACAGCTCCTGCTCACTCCTGTCTGCAGACGCCACGCCCGTCTGCAGACGCCACGCCTGTAAACAGCTCCTGCTCACTCCTGTCTGCAGACGCCACGCCCGTCTGCAGATGCCACGCCCGTAAACAGCTCCTGCTCACTCCTGTCTGCAGACGCCACGCCCGTCTGCAGACGCCACGCCTGTAAACAGCTCCTGCTCACTCCTGTCTGCAGATGCCACGCCCGTAAACTGCTCCAGCTCGCGCCTGTCTGCAGACGCCACGCCCATAAACAGCTCTCGCTCGCTTTTGTCTGCAGACGCCACGCCTGTCTGCAGATGCCACGCCCGTAAACAGCTTTAATTAGGAATAAGAAGGAAACACAGCGATTTCCAAGCAGTAATTGCCTTTTGTTTCGCATCTGAGAAAAGTCCCAGATCTGAACTTTAAGCACTTTTACAGAGTCACGTTCGTAGAGTCTAAACCGCAGCTTCTTCTCCTCGTTAAAAACAAAGCAGAGAGAGTGTTAATTGTCGAGTAATGAACGGCATCACTTTTCCCGCCGACACTAACGGCTCTTCGGTTTCTCGCGTCGCTCTTTTCCAGTAAACAATCTCCACAAATGTGAATCTTTCCGGAAGCGTGTCAGAACGGACACAACACATAACACAAGTTCTAATTATTTTAAGTCATTATAGCCAAAAAACAAGCAGCGATTTTGAATTTCCAGTGTGAAAAATATCAGTTTGTTGCATTTCTGTTGCAAAAGATGGGCAGAATATTGTTGTTTAGCCTCTTTTCTGATGTATAGTTTGTGGTAATGTGTAATATTTATGTGGATGAAATGAAAAACTTCCACATTTATGTGCGAATTTGTCCGGTAAAAGCTAAAAATCATCAAAAATGCAAAGTGTGTGTCGTAATTTGACGTTAAACCTGGAGGACACTCACATGTGACACGCCCCCTGGAGGACACTCACATGTGACACGCCCCCTGGAGGACACTCACATGTGACACGCCCCCTGGAGGACACTCACATGTGACACGCCCCCTGGAGGACACTCACATGTGACACGCCCCCTGGAGGACACTCACATGTGACACGCCCCCTGGAGGACACTCACATGTGACACGCCCCCTGGAGGACACTCACATGTGACACGCCCCCTGGAGGACGCTCTCATGTGACACGCCCCCTGGAGGACACTCACATGTGACACGCCCCCTGGAGGACGCTCACATGTGACACGCCCCCTGGAGGACACTCACATGTGACACGCCCCCTGGAGGACACTCACATGTGACACGCCCCCTGGAGGACACTCACATGTGACACGCCCCCTGGAGGACACTCACATGTGACACGCCCCCTGGAGGACGCTCTCATGTGACACGCCCCCTGGAGGACGCTCTCATGTGACACGCCCCCTGGAGGACACTCACATGTGACACGCCCCCTGGAGGACAATCACATGTGACACGCCCCCTGGAGGGCACTCACATGTGACACGCCCCCTGGAGGACACTCTCATGTGACACGCCCCCTGGAGGACACTCACATGTGACACGCCCCCTGGAGGACACTCACATGTGACACGCCCCCTGGAGGACACTCACATGTGACACGCCCCCTGGAGGGCACTCACATGTGACACGCCCCCTGGAGGACACGCCCCCTGGAGGACACTCACATGTGACACGCCCCCTGGAGGACACTCACATGTGACACGCCCCCTGGAGGGCACTCACATGTGACACGCCCCCTGGAGGACACTCTCATGTGACACGCCCCCTGGAGGACACTCACATGTGACACGCCCCCTGGAGGACACTCACATGTGACACGCCCCCTGGAGGACACTCACATGTGACACGCCCCCTGGAGGGCACTCACATGTGACACGCCCCCTGGAGGACACGCCCCCTGGAGGACACTCACATGTGACACGCCCCCTGGAGGACACTCACATGTGACACGCCCCCTGGAGGACACTCTCATGTGACACGCCCTGACATAGAGGTGATGCCACTGCTGTTACCATAGCAACCAGACTGTAACCAAGAACCAAACTCCACATCAACGACACAACAGTTCTGACCTGACACACAATAACACCATAAAACACCTTTATTTAGTCCAACCATGGTTAAACTGTCTCTGTGTCGCACACTGATGACATCACAGAGGGATTCAGCTCCACTTCCTGTCATTTTAAACTCTTATTGCGCAAATTTCTTCACAAACTGCATCTTAACAGAAGTAAAACTGTGATAAATATTTACCGCAGGTTCAAACTGAGTCAGAATGATAAAAACAGGAGAATCTTCAGATGGACTTTAATCCCAGCAGTTCCGCTTCACTTTTGCCTCGTTTTTGTTCAAACGCTCAAACGATCGATAAAACCTCCGCTTTTCTTTCTTGGCTTGTGTCATCTTGAGTTCTTTTTGCCAAATAAAGAGCACTTAAAGGAGCCAAAACGAAGGGAATTACATAAAGTTTCTGTCCGAAGCTCACACCGCCCACAGTGTCTCCTACAACTGTGAACGGACACTTCCTCCTCTGCGTCCTCACCATGACCACTCACCGTGACCACTCACCGTGACCACTCACCGTGACCACTCACCGTGTCGTGGCGTGTCGTGGCGTGTCGTGTTGTGGCGTGTCGTGCTGTGGCTTATCGTGCTGTGGCGCGTCGTGGTGTGTCTTGGCGTGTCGTGACGTGTTGTGGCGTGTCGTGCTGTGGCGCGTCGTGGTGTGGTGTGTCTTGGCGTGTCGTGACGTGTTGTGGCGTGTCGTGCTGTGGCGCGTCGTGGTGTGGTGTGTCTTGGCGTGTCGTGACGTGTTGTGGCGTGTAGTGCTGTGGCGTGTCGTGCTGTGGCGCGTCGTGGTGTGGTGTGTCTTGGCGTGTCGTGGCGTGTTGTGGCGTGTAGTGCTGTGGCGCGTCGTGGCGCGTCGTGGCGTGTCGTGGCGTGTCATGCTGTGGCATGTCGTGGAGCGTCGTGGCATGTTGTGCCGTGGCATGTTGTGGCACGGCGTGTCGTGCTGTGGCATGTCGTGGCATGTCGTGTCGTGGCGTGTCGCGGCATGTCGGGGCATGTCGCAACGTGTCGTGGCATGTCGTGGCACGGCGTGTCGTGCTGTGGCATGTCGTGGCGCGGCGTGTCGTGGCGTGTTGTGGTGTTGTGGCGTGTCGTGGCGTGGCGTGCCGTAGCGTGTCTTGGCATGTCATAATGTGTGCGTGGCGTGTCATAGCATGTCGTGGTGTGGCGTGTCGTGTTTTGGCGTGTCATAGCGTGTCGTGGCGTGTCATAGCGTGTTGTGGCGTGTTGTGTCTTGGCATGTCATAGCGTGTCGTGGCGTGTCATAGCGTGTCGTGGTGTGGCGTGTCGTGTCTTGGCCTGTCATAGCGTGTCATAGTGTGTATTGGCGTGTCATAGTGTGTAGTGACGTGTCATAGTGTGTCATAGCGTGTCGTGGTGTGGCGTGTCGTGGCGGGTCATAGCGTGTGCGTGGCGTGTGCGTGTCTTGGCGTGTCATAGCGTGTCTTGGCATGTCTTAGCATGTCTTGGCGTGTCATAGCGTGTCGTGGCATGTGCGTGTCTTGGCGTGTCTTAGCGTATCTTGGCATGTCATAGCGTGTCTTGGCGTGTCTTAGCGTGTCTTGGCGTGTCATAGCGTGTCGTGGTCTGTCATAGCGCGTCATAGCGTGTCGTGTGCGTGTACGTGTCATAGCGTGTCATAGTGTGTCTTGGAGGGACATAGCGTGTCATAGCATGTCGTGGCATGTGCGTGTGTGTGTCTTGGCGTGTCTTAGCGTGTCGTGGCATGTGCGTGTACGTGTCTTGGCGTGTCATAGTGTTTCTTGGCGTGTCTTAGTGTGTGCGTGGCGTGTCATAGCATGTCTTGGCGTGTCATAGCGTGTTGTGGCGTGTGCATGTGTGTGTCTTGGCGTGTCTTGGCATGTCTTAGCGTGTCGTGGTTACCGGCTGCACGAGCACGTTGTTCTTGCCGTACAGCAGGTGCGTTCTGGAGTTCTGGTGCAGTGATTCCACGTATTCTCGTGCCGAGGCGGCGAAGCGATCCTCGGACATGCTGCCGCTCGACTGACGCTTCCGGATCTGGACACGAGACAAAGAGACGTTTCAGCGCTCGTCCCACTCGCTGCACAAACAGTTCCTCCCACAGACCAACAGCATCACATCAAATATAAAACATCACACTCCAAATCCTGAAGAAACGACTCAAAGTGAAAATATTTATTGTCCAGAGTAATATTTCCTCCTTTGGGCTTCGTTTATCACTAAATATTTTAATATTATTTAAATAACATTAGATTTTACATAACGCTCTCGCCCCGAGCGCTCTCCCTCAGTGCTCTCTCCCTCAGTGCTCTCTCCCTCAGTGCTCTCTCCCTCAGTGCTCTCTCCCTCAGTGCTCTCTCCCTCAGTGCTCTCTCCCTCAGTGTTCTCTCCCTCAGTGTTCTCTCCCTCAGTGCTCTCTCCCTCAGTGCTCTCTCCCTCAGTGCTCTCTCCCTCAGTGCTCTCTCCCTCAGTGTTCTCTCCCTCAGTGCTCTCTCCCTCAGTGTTCTCTCCCTCAGTGTTCTCTCCCTCAATGTTCTCTCCCTCAGTGTTCTCTCCCTCAGTGTTCTCTCCCTCAGTGCTCTCTCCCTCAGTGTTCTCTCCCTCAGTGTTCTCTCCCTCAGTGCTCTCTCCTTCAATGTTCTCTCCCTCAGTGCTCTCTCCCTCAGTGCTCTCTCCCTCAGTGCTCTCTCCCTCAGTGTTCTCTCCCTCAGTGCTCTCTCCCTCAGTGTTCTCTCCCTCAGTGTTCTCTCCCTCAGTGCTCTCTCCCTCAGTGCTCTCTCCCTCAGTGCTCTCTCCCTCAGTGTTCTCTCCCTCAGTGCTCTCGCCCCGAGCGCTCTCCCTCAGTGCTCTCTCCCTCAGTGCTCTCTCCCTCAGTGTTCTCTCCCTCAGTGCTCTCTCCCTCAGTGTTCTCTCCCTCAGTGTTCTCTCCCTCAGTGCTCTCTCCCTCAGTGTTCTCTCCCTCAGTGCTCTCTCCCTCAGTGCTCTCTCCCTCAGTGCTCTCTCCCTCAGTGTTCTCTCCCTCAGTGCTCTCTCCCTCAGTGTTCTCTCCCTCAGTGTTCTCTCCCTCAATGTTCTCTCCCTCAGTGTTCTCTCCCTCAGTGTTGTCTCCCTCAGTGTTCTCTCCCTCAGTGCTCTCTCCCTCAGTGTTCTCTCCCTCAGTGTTCTCTCCCTCAGTGTTCTCTCCCTCAGTGCTCTCTCCTTCAATGTTCTCTCCCTCAGTGCTCTCTCCCTCAGTGCTCTCTCCCTCAGTGCTCTCTCCCTCAGTGTTCTCTCCCTCAGTGCTCTCTCCCTCAGTGCTCTCTCCCTCAGTGTTCTCTCCCTCAGTGCTCTCTCCCTCAGTGCTCTCTCCCTCAGTGCTCTCTCCCTCAGTGTTCTCTCCCTCAGTGTTCTCTCCTTCAGTGCTCTCTCCCTCAGTGTTCTCTCCCTCAGTGTTCTCTCCCTCAGTGCTCTCTCCCTCAGTGCTCTCTCCCTCAGTGTGACTCTCACCCCGAGCGCGGGCCTCCTCCCGGGGGTGGACTCTTGGCTGCGATGGGCCCCGTGGATCCTGTGTCTCTGCACCAGCTCGTTTGCCGAGGGGTCGGTCCAGAAGTGGTCCGAGGTCTTGAGTTTGGTGTACTCCAGCGCACAGGGGCCCACTGCACACAGAGGGGGGAGGGGGGCGGGGCAGGGGCAGGGGGAGGGACACACTGAACCTCTGACTCTGGGCTCCCAGAGCGTGCGCGGGTCACATGGGGTCACTCACCAAGCAGTGCGGCGAGGATGGGGCCGAACACGGCGTCGTGCATCAGCGCGTCCCGCTCGTAATATTTACTGCACAAACACAAGAGAGTTCACACATGATGCTCCCTCAGCCGGGCGTTTGGCTTCAGCGCTCCATCTACTGGCAGCAGAGGGAAGTGAACAAAAGCTAGCTTGCCCCGACATGAGTCTGTGATGAATCATGGAGTTTAAAACGGCACAAAGTGTAAACACACCCACAACAGAGTTAAAGGAGACTAAATGTAGCCTCATACGTGTCCTTTAATGGCTAAAAGACCAATATATACTTGAGAAGACTTTTAAAACACTTATGTCCTTTTTGCACCGTCTTAGTGGATAAAACGTGGGCGTGGTCCAGACTAAAGCGCTGTGTGTTCAGTGTGAGTCCAGCAGAGGGCGCCGCACCTGGAGTTGTCCACGATGTGTTGGATGATCTTGTCCAGAACCTTCTGGAAAAGCGCCGTCCGAACCCAAATGTGCCGCACGGCCTGAGGCGACAGGGGCTGAGGGGAGCGGCAGGACGAGGACGACGCCTGCCGCCGCAAAGGCTCATGGGAGGAGGACACGCTCTGGCTCCGCCTGCGGACAACCACAACCACAACAGAGAGGTAAACAACAACAACCACAACAAAGAGGTAAATGACAACAACAGAGAGGTAAACGACAACAACAGAGAGGTAAACAACAACAGAGAGGTAAACAACAACAACAACAACAGCATAGAGGTAAACAACAACAGAGATGTAAATGACGATGACAACAACAACAACAACAACAACAACAATAGAGAGGTAAATGACAACAACAGAGAAGTAAATGACAACAACAACAACAGAGGTAAACGATGACAACAACAACAACAAAAGAAAGGTAAATGACAACAACAGAGAGGTAAACGACAACAACAACAACAACAACAACAACAGTGAGGTAAACGACAACGACCAAGACATGGGAATATTCTTCATTTATGAGCTTCTAATAATAATAATAAATATAGCCGCAAGCGGCAATGATCGGCCCTTGCTACGCCGCCGCCACGCCGCAAGAGGAGGGGGCGCTAACGCTCCCCAATTGTCCTTTTATTACGCCTACTGCTGAATCTGTGACGCTGTCACATCTTCTCCCCTTTGTTTTACCATCAAAAAGCAATTTTATTTTGAATTCTTGGCAAAATGTGCGGCTTTGCCGCACAGACACCGTGACTCTTTGAATAAAAATGTGAATAACTTTTGACGGTTCACACCTGAAGATGAGTCTCACCAAATTTCAGGTTAATAGGGCTAATGCCCTAAGAGGAGTTTGTGAAAGTCTAAAGTGTAAACATGTTCTGGCGATTTCCCCATTGGAATAACATGGGAGGTTTTGGTCATCGCTACGGCAACGCCATAACAATTATGACATGGGTCTCATTGACTTTTTTGATGGGGCCAAAATTGAGTTGTGTGTCAAATTTCATAAAATTTCGCAAAACTAAACATTTAACCTCCATATAACATCTGTAGGGGGCGCTGTGGTGCCAAATTAATTTATTTCACTTCAAGTACGTTTAGCGCAAAGAGTTTAACAACTGATTTTAATTTGAAGCAATTCGGACTTTATCTGCGCAAACGGCAGAAATGTTAAATTTGGGAGATTTCTGAAATTCTTGCTAAAGTTTGCGGCTTCGCCGCACAGAGACCGTGAGAGGTATCAATGTAATTTGAATAACTTTTGATGTCCCACTCCTCAGTAGCATTTTCACCAAATTTCAGCTTTTTAGAGCCAACGCCCTGGGAGGAGTTCGTAAAAGTACGACGTTTGGAAAAACTCCCGAGTCATGCTTAGCCATTTTTTAACCAATATGGCCAACATTTGGTTGGGCGGACGGCGTTGCCGTAATAATATTTTTTACTTCTCTTGTCACCATCTACCTCTGCGCCAAATTTCATGATTCTACGATCAGATTTTTTTTGGGTCATTTCCTATCTCTTAATGCATTTTTGGTACATTTGGGGGCGCTGACGCGCCAATTTTTTTAATTTAGAAAAGGGAAATAGCCAGAATGTAGAGAGGCACGATTTTTAGAGGTGTGCAAATTTTTGTGACTTTTCGTCAATGTTCACTGGGTGAAAAATAGGGGGGTTGGTCCCGAGAAGAAAGAAAGAAAGAAAGAAAGAAGAAAGAAGAAAGAAGAAAGAAGAAAGAAGAAAGAAGAAAGAAGAAAGAAGAAAGAAGAAAGAAAGAATAATATTCCGATGCGAAAACAATGTGTCCCATTTTTCAAATATCATGAACTATACATTTTCGGAAAGCGCTCGCGCTTTCCTACCTCATGGTGTGGGTCCCTGGTCACTGACGGGTACTTTCGTTAATTTTGAGTGGGCTCCGCCCACTTTGTGTTTTTGGCCCTCTATACAGTAATAATGTTCAATTTTTGCATTACATGCTTATATGCACGGAACATGCAAGAGATGGGGAACGTATTCGTGAGGTACTTAGCGCAAATGAGTGCTTTATATGGGGTCGTCATCTCAATGTAAAGTGCTCGTTTAGTGTGCACTTTTGCACGGACTTCGCCCGTTTACAACGGTAATGTTCCATTTTCCTACTACTAATTAGTATGCACGGGGCGTGCGATTACTCGATTTCGTGCGCACTACGTGTGCACTTTCGCAGCCGCGCTTCGCACGGCCTTACGAGATTAATAGGCCTCTCGCCAGCTTGTGGCGCTCGGGCCTAAAAATAATAATGATGATCATAATTATGTAAATACATGATAAGCCATTATTGTAGTTTCACACACTAATATTAAAACTCCTATAAATAACGACATATTTATTGCAGCGACAAGTGAAGGAACAATTTTGTTCATATTTTTGTAAATTTGATCCAGTTCTACCATTTTTTAGGTTCATAATTTGACTTCTCGTTTGTAAATCATGACACAAGGATATTATTTTAACTTAACAACCGTGTTTTACATTGACGTGTTTTACATTGACGTGTTTTACATTGACGTGTTTTACATTGACGTGTTTTACATTGACGTGTTTTACATTGACGTGTTTTACATTGACGTGTTTTACATTGACGTGTTTTACATTGACGTGTTTTACAAATATAAATACATATTTGACTGTTCAGAGGCAGTGTCTCTACTTCTGTCTGTTACACAGATTTTTCTCACAAATACTTTAAACAGAAACATTAGTATTTATCTCAATCATCATTGAACCAAACACTGATTATAAAAGTATAAAAGAATTAAAGCAGAATTATAACATTAACAAACACTTTAAAACCAGAGCCTCCACTTTCCCTCGCTCTCTCTCTAAATGTTCAGTCACGATGTTCTCAGTCACGACTCACATCATGACCTCATCACAAGCACCAGAGAGGATCCTAACCCGATCTGAGAGGGATCCTAACCCGATCTGAGAGGGATCCTAACCCGATCTGAGAGGGATCCTAACCCGATCTGAGAGGGATCCTAACCCGATCTGAGAGGGATCCTAACCTGATCTGAGAGGGATCCTAACCCGATCTGAGAGGGATCCTAACCCGATCTGAGGAG